>NW_022262753.1:0-151291 GCF_002021735.2 Oncorhynchus kisutch
AGGTCTCAGGTCACTGTCAGTGAACAGCCTCAGGTCACTGTCAGTGAACGGGCCTCAGGTCACTGTCAGTGAACGGGCCTCAGGTCGCTGTCAATGAACGGCCTCAGGTCGCTGTCAATGAACGGGCCTCAGGTCGCTGTCAATGAACGGGCCTCAGGTCGCTGTCAATGAACGGCCTCAGGTCGCTGTCAATGAACGGGCCTCAGGTCACTGTCACTGTCAATGAACGGGCCTCAGGTCACTGTCAATGAACGGGCCTCAGGTCGCTGTCAATGAACGGGCCTCAGGTCGCTGTCAATGGACGGGCCTCAGGTCGCTGTCAATGGACGGGCCTCAGGTCGCTGTCAATGGACGGGCCTCAGGTCGCTGTCAATGGACGGGGCCTCAGGTCACTGTCAATGAACAGGCCTCAGGTCACTGTCACTGTCAATGAACGGGCCTCAGGTCACTGTCAATGAACGGGCCTCAGGTCGCTGTCAATGAAAGGGCCTCAGGTCGCTGCCAATGAACGGGCCTCAGGTCGCTGTCAATGGACGGGCCTCAGGTCGCTGTCAATGGACGGGCCTCAGGTCGCTGTCAATGGACGGGCCTCAGGTCGCTGTCAATGGACGGGCCTCAGGTCGCTGTCAATGGACGGGCCTCAGGTCGCTGTCAATGGACGGGCCTCAGGTCGCTGTCAATGGACGGGTCGCTGTCAATGGACGGGCCTCAGGTCGCTGTCAATGAACGGGCCTCAGGTCGCTGTCAATGGACGGGCCTCAGGTCGCTGTCAATGGACGGGCCTCAGGTCGCTGTCAATGGACGGGCCTCAGGTCGCTGTCAATGGACGGGTCGCTGTCAATGGACGGGCCTCAGGTCGCTGTCAATGAACGGGCCTCAGGTCGCTGTCAATGAACGGGCCTCAGGTCACTGTCACTGTCAATGAACGGGCCTCAGGTCACTGTCAATGAACGGGCCTCAGGTCACTGTCACTGTCAATGAACGGGCCTCAGGTCACTGTTAATGAGCGGGCCTCAGGTCACTGTCAATGAACAGGCTTCAGGTCTCAGGTCACTGTCAATGAACAGGCTTCAGGTCTCAGGTCACTGTCAATGAACAGGCTTCAGGTCTCAGGTCACTGTCAGTGAACAGGCCTCAGGTCACTGTCAATGAACAGGCCTCAGGTCACTGTCAATGAACAGGCCTCAGGTCACTGTCAATGAACGGGCCTCAGGTCACTGTCAGTGAACAGGCCTCAGGTCTCTGTCAGTGAACAGGTCTCAGGTCACTGTCAATGGACGGGCCTCAGGTCACTGTCACTGTCAATGAACGGGCCTCAGGTCACTGTCAATGAACGGGCCTCAGGTCACTGTCACTGTCAATGAACGGGCCTCAGGTCACTGTCAATGAACGGGCCTCAGGTCACTGTCACTGTCAATGAACGGGCCTCAGGTCACTGTTAATGAGCGGGCCTCAGGTCACTGTCAATGAACAGGCTTCAGGTCTCAGGTCACTGTCAATGAACAGGCTTCAGGTCTCAGGTCACTGTCAATGAACAGGCTTCAGGTCTCAGGTCACTGTCAGTGAACAGGCCTCAGGTCACTGTCAATGAACAGGCCTCAGGTCACTGTCAATGAACAGGCCTCAGGTCACTGTCAATGAACGGGCCTCAGGTCACTGTCAGTGAACAGGCCTCAGGTCTCTGTCAGTGAACAGGTCTCAGGTCACTGTCAATGGACGGGCCTCAGGTCGCTGTCAATGAACGGGCCTCAGGTCGCTGTCAATGAACGGGCCTCAGGTCGCTGTCAATGAACGGGCCTCAGGTCACTGTCAATGAACGGGCCTCAGGTCGCTGTCAATGGACGGGCCTCAGGTCGCTGTCAATGAACGGGCCTCAGGTCACTGTCAATGAACGGGCCTCAGGTCACTGTCAATGAACGGGCCTCAGGTCACTGTCAATGAACGGGCCTCAGGTCACTGTCAATGAACAGGCCTCAGGTCAATGTCAATGAACGGGCCTCAGGTCACTGTCACTGTCAATGAACGGGCCTCAGGTCACTGTCAATGAACGGGCCTCAGGTCACTGTCACTGTCAATGAACGGGCCTCAGGTCACTGTTAATGAGCGGGCCTCAGGTCACTGTCAATGAACAGGCTTCAGGTCTCAGGTCACTGTCAATGAACAGGCTTCACGTCTCAGGTCACTGTCAATGAACAGGCTTCAGGTCTCAGGTCACTGTCAGTGAACAGGCCTCAGGTCACTGTCAATGAACAGGCCTCAGGTCACAGGTTCCCATGACCCTCAGGTCAATGGACGGGCCTCAGGTCACTGTCAGTGACAGGCCTCAGGTCTCTGTCAGTGAACAGGTCTCAGGTCACTGGTCAATGAACAGGCCTCAGGTCACTGTCAGTGAACAGGTCTCAGGTCTCTGTCAGTGAAACGGGCCTCAGGTCACTGTCAATGAACAGGCCTCAGGTCACTGTCAGTGAACAGGTCTCAGGTCTCTGTCAGTGAACCGGCCTCAGGTCACTGTCAGTGAACAGGCCTCAGGTCACTGTCAGTGAACAGGCCTCAGGACGCTGTCAGTGAACAGGCCTCAGGTCACTGTCAGTGAACAGGCCTCAGGTCACTGTCAGGTGAACAGGCCCTCAGGACGCTGTCAGTGAACAGGGCCTCAGGTCACTGTCAATGAACAGGCCCTCAGGTCTCAGGTCTCTGTCAGGTGAACCGGCCTCAGGTCACTGTCAGTGAACAGGCATCAGGTCCACTGTCAGTGAACAGGCCTTCAGGTCGCTGTCAGTGAACGGGCCCTACAGGTCACTGTCAGTGAACAGGCCTCAGGTCCTGTCAGTGAACAGGCCTCAGGTCACTGTCAATGAACGGGCCCTCAGGTCCACTGTCAGTGAACCGGCCTCAGGTCTCAGGTCACTGTCAGTGAACCGGTCTCAGGTCACTGTCAGTGAACGGCCTCAGGTCACTGTCAATGAACAGGCCTCAGGTCACTGTCAATGAACGGGCCTCAGGTCACTGGTCAATGAACTGGGCCTCAGGTCACTGTCAATGAACGGGCCCTCAGGTCACTGTAATGAACAGGCCTCAGGTCACTGTCAGTGAACAGGCCTCAGGTCACTGTCAGTGAACAGGCCCTCAGGTCTCTGTCAGTGAACAGGCCTCAGGTCTCTGTCAGTGAACAGGCCTCAGGTCTCTGTCAGTGAACAGGCCCTCAGGTCTCTTGTCAGTGAACAGGCCTCAGGTCTCTGTCAGTGAACAGGTCTCAGGTCACTGTCAATGAACAGGCCTCAGGTCACTGTCAGTGAACAGGTCTCAGGTCTCTGTCAGTGAATGGGCCTCAGGTCACTGTCAGTGAACAGGCCTCAGGTCTCTGTCAGTGAACAGGCCTCAGGTCTCTGTCAGTGAACAGGTCTCAGGTCACTGTCAATGAACAGGCCTCAGGTCACTGTCAGTGAACAGGTCTCAGGTCTCTGTCAGTGAACGGGCCTCAGGTCTCTGTCAGTGAACAGGGCCTCAGGTCTCTGTCAGTGAACCGGCCTCAGGTCTCTGTCAGTGAACCGGCCTCAGGTCACTGTCAGTGAACAGGCCTCAGGTCACTGTCAGTGAACAGGCCCTCAGGTCGCTGTCAGTGAACGGGCCTCAGGTCACTGTCAGTGAACAGGCCTCAGGTCACTGTCAGTGAACAGGCCTCAGGTCACTGTCAGTGAACAGGTCTCAGGTCCACCTGTCAATGAACAGGCCTCAGGTCACTGGTCAGTGAACAGGTCTCAGGTCTCTGTCAGTGAACGGGCCTCAGGTCACTGTCAATGAACAGGCCTCAGGTCTCTGTCAGTGAACCGGCCTCAGGTCACTGTCAGTGAACAGGCCTCAGGTCACTGTCAGTGAACAGGCCTCAGGTCGCTGTCAGTGAACGGGCCTCAGGTCACTGTCAGTGACAGGCCTCAGGTCACTGTCAGTGAACAGGCCTCAGGTCACTGTCAATGAACGGGCCTCAGGTCACTGTCAGTGAACCGGCCTCAGGTCTCAGGTCACTGTCAGTGAACCGGTCTCAGGTCACTGTCAGTGAACCGGCCTCAGGTCACTGTCAATGAACAGGCCTCAGGTCACTGTCAATGAACGGGCCTCAGGTCACTGTCAATGAACGGGCCTCAGGTCACTGTCAATGAACGGGCCTCAGGTCACTGTCAATGAACAGGCCTCAGGTCACTGTCAGTGAACAGGCCTCAGGTCACTGTCAGTGAACAGGCCTCAGGTCTCTGTCAGTGAACAGGCCTCAGGTCTCTGTCAGTGAACCGGCCTCAGGTCTCTTGTCAGTGAACAGGCCTCAGGTCACTGTCAGTGAACAGGCCTCAGGTCACTGTCAGTGAACAGGCCTCAGGTCGCTGTCAGTGAACGGGCCTCAGGTCACTGTCAGTGAACAGGCCTCAGGTCACTGTCAGTGAACGGCCTCAGGCCTCAGGTCTCTGTCAATGAACAGGCCTCAGGTCCTCTGTCAGTGAACAGGCCTCAGGTCTCTGTCAGTGAACCTGCCTCAGGTCTCAGGTCTCTGTCAGTGAACGGGTCTCAGGTCTCTGTCAGTGAACCGGCCTCAGGTCTCAGGTCTCTGTCAGTGAACGGGCCCTCAGGTCTCAGGTCTCTGTCAATGCTACACCATCAATATGTGTTTCATTGAAACCTAACAAAGCAGAAATGGAACATGAATGCTGGAATTAAAATGAAAGAAAGACATAGTTTATTCTGAGTTCAATGTCTACTGATAGAGGTCAGATTATCTCCGGAAGCCTTAAATACACATCAACAACATGCTGAAGCTTCCTCCTCTCTCCCTGTAGGAGTGGCAGCGTCTCAGGAGCAGGACTTTGGGACAGCTAACCTTCACAGGGAGGTCTCTGACATCGTCTCTGTCCTGGTGTACGTAGGAGTGGCCAAGGGGAACGGAGTCCTGTCCAAGACGGGTAAGAAGCGAACCAACACTGAACCCTGGGCTGTGCTCTATATAGTCAATAGATAACCAACCCTGGGCTGTGCTCTATATAGCCAATAGATAACCAACCCTGGGCTGTGCTCTATGTAGTCAATAGATAACCAACCCTGGGCTGTGCTCTATATAGCCAATAGATAACCAACCCTGGGCTGTGCTCTATATAGTCAATAGATAACCAACGCTGGGCTGTGCTCTATGTAGTCAATAGATAACCAACACTGGGCTGTGCTCTATATAGCCAATAGATAACCAACCCTGGGCTGTGCTCTATGTAGTCAATAGATAACCAACACTGGGCTGTGCTCTGTATAGTCAATAGATAACCAACACTGGGGTGTACTCTATATAGTCCACTCTGAAGTGGTGAGACAGGGGTTACTGAAGTCTGAAGTGGTGAGACAGAGGTTACTGAAGTCTGAAGTGGTGAGACAGAGGTTACTGAAAGTCCTGTTCCACTCTGAAGTGGTGAGACAGGGGTTACTGAAGTCTGAAGTGGTGAGACAGGGGTTACTGAAGTCTGAAGTGTTTGAGACAGGGGTTACTGAAGTCTGAAGTGGTGAGACAGGGGTTACTGAAGTCTGAAGTGTTGAGACAGAGGTTACTGAAGTCCTGTTGCACTCTGAAGTGGTGAGACAGAGGTTACTGAAGTCCTGTTCCACTCTGAAGTGTTTGGAGTCCTTGGACTCTCTCTCTCTCTCTGGTCCTGTCCTGTACCTGGGACTCTCTCTCTGGTCTTGTCCTGTCCTGGGACTCTCTCTCTCTCTCTGGTCCTGTCCTGTACCTGGGACTCTCTCTCTGGTCTTGTCCTGTACCTGGGACTCTCTCTCTCTCTATGGTCCTGTCCTGGGACTCTCTCTCTCTGGTCCTCTCCTGTACCTAGGACTCTCTCTCTGGTCTTGTCCTGTACCTGGGACTCTCTCTCTGGTCTTGTCCTGTACCTGGGACTCTCTCTCTGGTCCTGTCCTGGGACTCTCTCTCTTGTCCTGTCCTGGGACTCTCTCTTTCTGGTCCTGTCCTGGGACTCTCTCTCTCTTGTCCTGTCCTGGGACTCTCTCTTTCTGGTCCTGTCCTGGGACTCTCTCTCTCTGGTCCTGTCCTGGGACTCTCTCTCTCTGGTCCTGTCCTGTACCTGGGACTCTCTCTCTGGTCTTGTCCTGTACCTGGGACTCTCTCTCTCTTGTCCTGTCCTGGGACTCTCTCTCTCTGGTCCTGTCCTGTACCTGGACTCTCTCTCTTGTCCTGTCCTGGGACTCTCTCTCTCTGGTCCTGTTTTGTACCTGGGACTCTCTCTCTCTTGTCCTGGGACTCTCGCTCTCTGGTCTTGTCCTGTACCTGGGACTCTCTCTCTCTTGTCCTGTCCTGGGACTCTCTCTTTCTGGTCCTGTCCTGTACCTGGGACCCTCTCTCTCTCTCTCTCTCCTCATCACTATTCATTACAGACAGACACCCTCTATGCTCAGTCTCTCTCTCATCACTATTCATTTTTAAGGGATGTTGATGCTTGTGTCAGCGAGCCCCGCCTCTCTGTGTTGTCAATGTACAGCAGACTCTGAGATGTGTGGTGTTTCAACTCCCACTGTGTTTGTGTTGCAGGAGTGTTGAAGAGACTGGAGGAGGAAGACTTGGACGACAGCGTGAAGAAGAGATTAAAGGATTCCAGCGAGACACCTGGAGCCTTGTGGCACATCTACATTAGCAAAGATGTGGAGAAAATTAAAGACTTTCTGCACAAGGTTAGTCTCACTTTAATATGTTCTCTGTCTGTCTGGCCTCTGTCTGGCTGTCTGTCTGTCTCGCTGTCTGTTTGGCACTCTGGCTGGCTCTCTGTCTGTCTGGCCCTCTGTCTGGCTCTCTGGGTGTCTGTCTGTCTGGCCCTCTGGCTTTCTCTCTGGCTGTCTCTCTGGCTGTCTGTCTGGCCCTCTGGCTGTCTCTCTGTCTCTCTGGTCGGCTCTCTGTCTGTCTGGCTCTCTGTCTGGCTGGCTGTTTGGCTCTCTGGCTGGCTGTCTGGCCCTCTGGCTGGCTCTCTGTCTGTCTGGCTCTCTGTCTGTCTGGCCCTCTGGCTGGCTCTCTGTCTCTCTGGCTGTCTCTCTGGCTGGCCCTCTGGCTGTCTGTCTGGCTGGCTCTCTGGCTGGCTCACTGGCTGTCTGTCACACTCACATATATATTCAAGTGGCTTTATTGTCATGGGAAACGTATGATAACATTGCCAAAGCAAGTAAAATAGATAATCAACAAAAGTGAAATGAACAGTAAACATTACACTCACAGAAGTTCCAAAAGAATAAAGACATTTCAAATGTCATATTATGTCTATATACAGTGTTGTAACGATGTGCAAATAGTTAAAGTACAAGGGGAAAATAAATCAACATAAATACAGAGCATTCAGAAAGTATTCAGACCCCTTGACGTTCCCCACATCCCTCCATGCCACAGGCCCACTACAAAACAGACCAAATGAATCCTTTTCCTCATTAGTCCACACACATCACCCCTCAATGATAAAGCAAATCTAGCAGAAATACCCCATCTACATAACATTCAGACCCTTTGCTATGAGACTTCAAATTAAGTTCAGGTGCATCCTGTTTCCATTGATCATCCTTGAGATGTTTCTACAACTTGATTGGAGTCCACCTGTGGTAAATTCAATTGATTGGACATGATTTGGAAAGCCACACACCTGTCTATAAAAAGTCCCACAATGCATGTCAGAGCAAAAACCAAGCCATGAGGTGGAAGGAATTGTCCGTAGAGCGCCGAGACAGGATTGTGTCGAGGCACAGATCTGGGGAAGTGTACCAAAACATTTCTGCAGCATTGAAGGTCCCAAGAACACAGTGGCCTTGGAACCACCAAGACTCTTCCTAGAGCTGGCTGCCCGGCCAAACTGAGTAATCATGGGAGAAAGGCCTTGGTCAGGGAGGTGACCGAGAACCCGATGGTCACTCTGACAGAGCTCCAGAGTTCCTCTGTAGAGATGGGAGAACCTTCCAGAAGGACAACCATCTCTGCAGCACTCCACCAATCAGGCCTTTATGGTAGAGTGGCCAGACGGAAGCCACTCTTCAGGAAAAGGCACATGACAGCCCGCTTGGAGTTTGCCAAAATGCACCTGAAAATTCTCTGGTGTGAACTCTTTTGCCTGAATGACAAGCATCACGTCTCTCTCTCTCTCTGGTTCTCTCTCCCTCTCTCTTTTCCTCTCTCTCCTCCCCTCCTCCTCTCCCTCTCCTCCTCTCTAGATGCCCTGATAAAACCCATCAGTCTGAGGGAGTTGTTTTACTATGGGACACAGCAGCCCAGCATCATGTCTCTCTCCTCCCCTCCTTCTCGCTCTCCTCCTCCTCTCTCTCTCCTCCCTCCCCTCCTCCTCTCCCTCTTTCCTCCTCTCCCTCTCTTTCCTCCTCCCTCTCTTTCCTCCTCTCCCTCTCTCTCCTCCCCTCCTCTCCCTCTTTCTCCTCCTCCCCTCCTCTCCCTCTTTCTCCTCCTCCCCTCCTCTCCCTCTTTCTCCTCCTCCCCTCCTCTCCCTCTTTCTCCTCCCCCCCTCCTCTCCCTCTTTCTCCTCCCCCCTCCACTCCCTCTTTCTCCCCCCCCTCTCCCTCTTTCTCCTCCCCCCCCTCCTCTCCCTCTTTCTCCGCCCCTCCTCCTCTCCCTCTCTTTCTCCTCCTCTCCCTCTCTCTCCTCTCTTTCTCCTCCTCTCCCTCTCTCTCCTCTCTGGATGCCCTTATAAAACCCATTAGTCAGAGGGAGTTGTTTTACTATGGGACACAGCAGCCCAGCATCACGTCTCTCTCCTCCCCTCCTCCTCCTCCTCTCCCTCTCTCTCCTCTCTGGATGCCCTTATAAAACCCATTAGTCAGAGGAAGTTGTTTTACTATGGAACACAGCAGCCCAGCATCACGTCTCTCTCCTCCCCTCCTCCTCTCCCTCTCTCTCCTCCCCTCCTCCTCTCTCCACTCTAGTCTTTCAGAGGGAGTTGTTTTACTATGGAACACAGCAGCCCAGCATCACGTCTCTCTCCTCCCCTCTCCCTCTCTCTCCTCCCCTCCCCTCCCCTCTCTCCACTCTAGTCCTTCAGAGGGAGGAGTTTTACTACGGGACACAGCAGCCCAGCCTGACTGACGAGACACTTTATTGCTGACTGAACTGTGTGTTGTGGTTGTACTGTTCTGTGGATGGTGGGTATCTCATCCTGCAGCCTTGTCTCTGTCTGGTTTACTGAGTAACGTCACTGATGTCCTGAATCTGACCTGGTGCCGTCCTGAATCTGACCTGGTGCCGTCCTGAATCTGACCTGGTGCTGTCCTGAATCTGACCTGGTGCTGTCCTGAATCTGACCTGGTGCTGTCCTGAATCTGACCTGGTGCTGTCCTGAATCTGACCTGGCCCTGTCCTGAATCTGACCTGGCCCTGTCCTGGTTCTGACCTGGTCCTGTCCTGAATCTGACCTGGTGCTGTCCTGAATCTGACCTTGTGCTGTCCTGAATCTGACCTTGTGCTGTCCTGAATCTGACCTGGTGCTGTGCTGAATCTGACCTGGTGCTGTGCTGAATCTGACCTGGTGCTGTGCTGAATCTGACCTGGTGCTGTGCTGAATCTGACCTGGTGCTGTGCTGAATCTGACCTGGTGCTGTGCTGAATCTGACCTGGTGCTGTGCTGAATCTGACCTGGTGCTGTCCTGAATCTGACCTGGTGCTGTCCTGAATCTGACCTGGTGCTGTCCTGAATCTGACCTGCTGCTGTCCTGAATCTGACCTGCTGCTGTCCTGAATCTGACCTGGTGCTGTCCTGAATCTGAACTGGTGCTGTCCTGAATCTGACCTGGTCCTGTGCTGAATCTGACCTGGTGCTGTCCTGAATCTGACCTGGTCCTGAATCTGACCTGGTCCTGAATCTGACCTGGTGCTGTCTTGATTCTGACCTGGTCCTGTCCTGAATCTGACCTGGCCCTATCCTGAATCTGATCTGACCTGGTCCTGTCCTGAATCTGACCTGGTGCTGTCCTGAATCTGACCTGGTCCTGTGCTGAATCTGACCTGGTGCTGTCCTGAATCTGACCTGGTGCTGTCCTGAATCTGACCTGGTCCTGTGCTGAATCTGACCTGGTGCGGTCCTGAATCTGACCTGGTCCTGAATCTGACCTGGTGCTGTCCTGAATCTGACCTGGTGCTGTCCTGAATCTGACCTGGTGCTGTCCTGAATCTGACCTGAATCTGACCTGGCCCTATCCTGAATCTGACTAGGTGCTGTCCTGAATCTGACCTGGTGCTGTCCTGAATCTGATCTGACCTGGTCCTGTCTGAATCTGACCTGGTCCTGAATCTGACCTGGTCCTGTCTCGATTCTGACCTGGTCCTGTCCTGATTCTGACCTGGTCCTGTCCTGATTCTGACCTGGTCCTGTCCTGATTCTGACCTGGTCCTGTCCTGATTCTGACCTGGTCCTGTCCTGAATCTGACCAGGTGCTGTCCTGAATCTGACCAGGTGCTGTCCTGAATCTGACCAGGTGCTGTCTTGATTCTGGCCTGGTCCTGTCCTGAATCTGACCTGAATCTGACCTGGTCCTATCCTGAATCTGACCTGGTCCTGTCCTGATTCTGACCTGGTCCTATCCTGAACCTGACCTGGTCCTATCCTGACCTGACCTGGTCCGGTCCTGAATCTGACCTGGTCCTGTCCTGAATCTGACCTGGTCCTGTCCTGAATCTGACCTGGTCCTGTCCTGGATCTGACCTGGTCCTGTCCTGATTTTGACCTGGTGCCGTCCTGAATCTGACCTGGTGCTGTCCTGATTCTGACCTGGTCCTGTCTGAATCTGACCTGGTCCTATCCTGAACCTGACCTGGTCCTGTCCTGAATCTGTCTTGGTGCTGTCCTGAATCTGACCTGGTTCTGAATCTGACCTGGTCCTGTCCCGAATCTGACTTGCCCTGATTCTGACCTGGTGCTGTCAGGAATCTGACCTGGTGCTGTCCTGAATCTGACCTGGTGCTGTCCTGAATCTGACCTGCCCTGAATCTGACCTGGTCCTGTCCTGAATCTGACTTGGTCCTGTCCTGATTCTGACCTGGTCCTGATTCTGACCTGGTCCTGTCCTGATTCTGACCTGGTCCTGCCCTGAATCTGACCTGGTCCTGTCCTGAATCTGACCTGGTCCTGTCCTGAATCTGACCTTGTGCTATCCTAAATCTGACCTGGTCCTGTCCTGAATCTGACCTTGTGCTATCCTGAATCTGACCTGGTCCTGTCCTGAATTAATAACCTTAATATAGAGAAGCAGCCTCATTTATTAGGGCATCTCTTTAGTTCCCGTCTATTACCTGTGGTGTTTACTGTCTGTTCTACTGATGTCCTCCTCCATCAGGTTTCATGACGGAGCACCCAGGGTTGAATATAGATTACCTGTGGTGTTTACTGTCTGTTCTACTGATGTCCTCCTCCATCAGGTTTCATGACGGAGCTCCCAGGGTTGAATATAGATTACCTGTGGTGTTTACTATCTGTTCTACTGATGTCCTCCTCCATCAGGTTTCATGACGGAGCTCCCAGGGTTGAATATAGATTACCTGTGGTGTTTACTGTCTGTTCTACTGATGTCCTCCTCCATCAGGTTTCATGACGGAGCTCCCAGGGTTGAATATAGATTACCTGTGGTGTTTACTATCTGTTCTACTGATGTCCTCCTCCATCAGGTTTCATGACGGAGCTCCCAGGGTTGAATATAGATTACCTGTGGTGTTTACTATCTGTTCTACTGATGCCCTCCTCCAGGGTTGAATATAGATTACCTGTGGTGTTTACTATCTGTTCTACTGATGCCCTCCTCCAGGGTTGAATATAGATTACCTGTGGTGTTTACTATCTGTTCTACTGATGTCCTCCTCCATCAGGTTTCATGACGGAGCTCCCAGGGTTGAATATAGATTACCTGTGGTGTTTACTATCTGTTCTACTGATGTCCTCCTCCATCAGGTTTCATGACGGAGCTCCCAGGGTTGAATATAGATTACCTGTGGTGTTTACTATCTGTTCTACTGATGTCCTCCTCCATCAGGTTTCATGACGGAGCTCCCAGGGTTGAATATAGATTACCTGTGGTGTTTACTGTCTGTTCTACTGATGCCCTCCTCCAGGGTTGAATATAGATTACCTGTGGTGTTTACTGTCTGTTCTACTGATGTCCTCCTCCATCAGGTTTCATGACGGAGCTCCCAGGGTTGAATATAGATTACCTGTGGTGTTTACTATCTGTTCTACTGATGCCCTCCTCCAGGGTTGAATATAGATTCATCTAATATTTAATCTGATGCAGGTTTCACCTTCTCTGAATAGTATCTGCTGCTCTCTGTCTGTGGTCTGTCCGTCCGTCCGTCCGTCTGAATTAGCTCATCAGTCTAACCTCTCCTGTGTAGTTTCTGTGTATAATCTTAGCTGTGTGTTCTTCATGTGTTGTCAGCAGGTTGCTAAGGAGCAGGGGGCGGAGATTTCAGCAGAGCACGACCCAATCAGAGAGCCGGGCTGGTACCTGAGCAGGAAGTTGCGTCAGCGTCTGTGGGAGGAGCATGATGTGCAGGGCTTGACCGTGGTTCAGTTCCTGGGGGACTCTGTCCTCATCCCGGCCGGGGCGCTGCACCAGGTACCTCTGGTAGATTTAGTTTGAACCTTTTTATTAAACACTTATTTAAGAACGACGAGAGACACAACACTACATAAAGACCTAAGACAACAACATGGCAACAACACAACATGACAACAACACTACATAAAGACCTAAGACAACAACATGGCAACAACACAACATGACAACAACACTACATAAAGACCTAAGACAACAACATGGCAACAACACAACATAAAGACCTAAGACAACAACATGGCAACAACACTACATAAAGACCTAAGACAACAACATGGCAACAACACAACATAAAGACCTAAGACAACAACATGGCAACAACACTACATAAAGACCTAAGACAACAACATGGCAACAACACAACATGACAACAACACTACATAAAGACCTAAGACAACAACATGGCAACAACACAACATGGCGACAACACAACATGGCGACAACACAACATGACAACAACACAACATGACAACAACACAACATGACAACAACACAACATGACAACACAACATGGCGACAACACAACATGGCGACAACACAACATGGCAACAACACAACATGGCAACAACACAACATGGCAACAACACTACATAAAGACCTAAGACAACAACATGGCAACAACACAACATGACAACACAACATGGCAACAACACTACATAAAGACCTAAGACAACAACATGGCAACAACACAACATGGCAACAACACAACATGGCAACAACACAACATGGCAACAACACTACATAAAGACCGAAGACAACAACATGGCAACAACACAACATGGCAACAACATGGCAAAAACACAACACGACAACAACATGGCAACAACACAACAACACAATATGGCAACAACACGGCAACAACACATGACAACAACACAACATGACAACAACATGGCAACAACAACATGGCAACAACACATAGCAACAACACAACATGGCAACAACACATGGCAACAACATGGTAGCAACACAACATGGCATCAGCACAACATGACAACAACATGGAAACAACATGGTAGCAACACAACATGGCATCAACACAACATGACAACAACATGGTAGCAACACAACATGACAACATGGCAACAACACAATATGACAACAACATGGCAACAACACATGGCAACAACATGGTAGCAACACAACATGGCATCAACACAACATGACAACAACATGGTAGCAACACAACATGACAACAACATGGCAACAACACAACATGACAACAACATGGCAACAACACAATATGGCAACAACATGGTAGCAACACAACATGGCATCAACACAACATGGCAACAACATGGTAGCAACACAACATGGCATCAACATGGTAGCAACACAACATGGCAGCAACACAACATGACAACAACATGGCAACAACACAACATGACGACAACAACATGACAACATGGCAACAACATGGTAGCAACACAACATGCCAGCAACACAACATGACAACAACATGGCAACAACATGGTAGCAACACAACATGGCATCAACACAACATGACAACAACATGGTAGCAACACAACATGACAACAACATGGCAACAACAACATGGCAACAACACATAGCAACAACACAATATGACAACAACATGGCAACAACACATGGCAACAACATGGTAGCAACACAACATGACAACAACATGGCAACAACACAACATGACAACAACATGGCAACAACAACATGGCAACAACACAATATGACAACAACATGGCAACAACACATGGCAACAACATGGTAGCAACACAACATGGCATCAACACAACATGGCAACAACATGGTAGCAACACAACATGGCATCAACATGGTAGCAACACAACATGGCAGCAACACAACATGACAACAACATGGCAACAACACAACATGACGACAACAACATGACAACATGGCAACAACATGGTAGCAACACAACATGGCAGCAACACAACATGACAACAACATAGCAACAACAGAAAATGGCAACAACACAACATGACAACAACATGGTAGCAACACATGGCAATAACACAACATGACAACAACATGGCAACAACACAACATGACAACAACATGGTAGCAACACAACATGACAACAACATGGTAGCAACACAACATGACAACAACACATGACAACATGGTCGCAACACATGGCAACAACACAACATGACAACACATGACAACAACACAACACAACATGGCCAAAACACAACATGGCAACAACACAACATGACAACAACACAACATGACAACAACATGGTAGCAACACATGGCCAAAACACAACATGGCAACAACACAACATGACAACACATGGCAACAACACAACATGACAACAACACAACATGACAACAACATGGTAGCAACACAACATGACAACAACATGGTTGACTCTGCTGTCTCTGTCCACTTGGGTTCCCCAGGACTGACAACCACTGATACAGTAGACATGACTCTGCTGTCTCTGTCCCCTTGGTTTCCCCAGGACCAGGACTGACAACCACTGAAACCTGATCACATATCCCCTTAGTACCTGTCCCACCGTGTGATGGCCTCATGTTATACTTCTCTCTCTGTCTTTACGTCTCTCTCTCTCTGACCCAATTTCCCTCTCTTTCGGTCTCTCTCTCCCTCTTCTTATCTTGTTTCTGTAGTCTGCTGTACCAGTATAGTAGATGTCCAGATTGCCTTGTAGGTGTTATATTGAACTAGTCAGATAAGAGGAGAGCCTACTGCCACTCTGCTCTGTTCTGTTGGAACTCACTGCCTTCTAGTGATACATGTTCTCAATCCTCTCTCCCCCTCCCTCTCTCTCCCCCTCCCTCTCTCTCCCCCTCCCTCTCTCTCCCCCTCCATCTCTCCACTTCTTTCTCCCCCTCCCTCTCCCCCCCTTTCTCTCCCCCTCTCCCCTCCCTTTCTCTCCCCCTCTCCCCTCCCTTTCTCTCCCCCTTCTCTCTCCTCTCCCCTTCTCTCTCTTCTCTCTCTCCCCTCCCCTTCTCTCTCTCTCCCCTCCTCTCTCTCTCTCCCTCTCCTCTCCCCTTCCCTCTCCTCTCCCCCTTATCTCTCCTCTCCCCTCTCCTCTCCCCCTTATCTCTCCTCTCCCCCTTATCTCTCCTCTCCCCTTCTCTCTCCTCTCCCCCTTATCTCTCCTCTCCCCTCTCCTCTCCCCCTTATCTCTCCTCTCCCCTCCCCCTTCTCTCTCCTCTCCCCTTTCTCTCTCCTCTCCCCCTCCCCCTCTGACAGGTGCAGAACCTTCACAGTTGTGTCCAGGTGATAAATGACTTTGTGTCTCCAGAGCATGTATTCCACTCCTTCCACCTGACACAGGAACTGAGATCCTCCAGAGAAGAGCCCAACTACGAAGATAAACTACAGGTGGGTTTGCTGTGACGAACCCTGTCCTCTCCTGTTCTCATCTCAATGCGTCTCCCTTTAAAGTGACAATCTGACATTGGTACATCCATATTAGGACTTAAAATGAACTACTTTTTTGTTTGAATCACAGAATGCCCTTTTAATGTTCTCTACATACAGGGCCTTCAGAAATGATTCACACCCCTTGACTTTTCCACATTTTGTTGTGTTACAGCCTGAATTTAAAATTGATTCAATTGAGATTTTGTGTCAAAATACTTCATCATTTTAAACACAGATTCAACCACAAAGACCATGGAGGTTTTCCATTGCCTCAGGAAGAAGGGCACCTATTGATAGATGGGAAAAGACATTGTATATCATGGAGCATGGTGAAATTATTTGGGCGGTGTATCAATATACCCAGTCACTACCAAGATACAGGCGTCCTTACTAACTCAGTTGCTGGAGAAGAAGGAAACCGCTCAGTGATTTCACCATAAGGCCAATGGTGACTTTAAAACAGTTACAGAGTTTAATGGCTGTGATAGGAGAACACTGAGGATGGATCAACAACATTGTAGTTACTCCACAATACAAACCTAAATGACAGAGTGAAAAGAAGGAAGCCTGTACAGAATACAAATATTCCAAAACATGCTTCCTGTTTGCAACAAGCCAATAAAGAAATACTGCAAAGAAATTAACTTTATGTCCTGAATATAAAGTGTTATGTTTGGTGCAAATCCAACACATCACTGAGTAACACTCTTCATATTTTCATGCATTGTGGTGGCTGCGTCATGTTAGGGGTATGCTTGTCATCGGGAAGGACTAGGGAGTTTTTCAGGATAAAAAAAATAAATGAAATTGAGCTAAGCACAGGCGAAAACCTAGTTGTCTGCTTTCCACCAGACAGTGGGAGATGAATTCGCCTTTCAGCAGGACAATAATCTAAAACACAAGGCCAAATCTACACTGGAGTTGCTTACCAAGACAACATTGAATATTCCTGACTTGCCTAATTAGATTTTTGACTTAAATCTATGGCAAGACCTGAAAATGGATGTCTGACAATGATCAACAACTCATTTGACAGAGCTTGAAGAATTTTGACAAGAATAATGGGCAAATGTTACATAAATCAGGTTTGGAAAGCTCTCAGAGAATTACCCAGAAAGACTCTCCGCTCTAATCGCTGCCAAAGGTGATTCTACCGAGTATTGACTCAGGGGGTGTGGATACTTATGTAAATGAGATTTCTGTATTTCATTTTTAATACATTTGCAGAAATTCCTAAAAACATATTTTCACTGTAACATGATGGGGTATTGTGTGTAGATGGGTGAGAATCCATTTTGAATTCAGGCCTGTAACACAACAAAATGTGGATGAGTCGAGGGGTTTGAATATTTTCTGAAGGCGGTGGACATAGTATCACCACGGTACAAAACAGAGAACAGAACAACGAAGGAGCTCTCTTCTGGGAGCGAAGGACAAACGGGCTTTGTGTCGGTAATAAAATAATAACGAAGGAGCTCTCTTCTGGGAGCGAAGGACAAACGGGCTTTGTGTCGGTAATAAAAGAATAACGAAGGAGCTCTCTTCTGGGAGCGAAGGAGAAACGGGCTTTGTGTCGGTAATAAAAGAACAACGAAGGAGCTCTCTTCTGGGAGCGAAGGAGAAACGGGCTTTGTGTCGGTAATAAAAGAACAACGAAGGAGCTCTCTTCTGGGAGCGAAGGAGAAACGGGCTTTGTGTCGGTAATAAAAGAACAACGAAGGAGCTCTCTTCTGGGAGCGAAGGACAAACGGGCTTTGTGTCGGTAATAAAAGAACAACGAAGGAGCTCTCTTCTGGGAGCGAAGGACAAACAGGCTTTGGGTCGGTAATAAAACTCAATACAGAGACAAGGTTCTCTCTGGTGAAGCTCAACTTCTCCTCCACCCAAACTCAGACATCTGTACGTTTTGCCCTGCTCTGTACAATGTCCTTCCATGGTACTAATGACATGGTTTTCAGAGTGTTTAGTATTGTAAATACCATGCATTTAGTACTAATGCCATGGTTTTCAGAGTGTTTAGTATTGGTAAATACCAGGCATTTAGTACTAATGACATGGTTTTCAGAGTGTTTAGTATTGGTAAATACCAGGCATTTAGTACTATTGACATGGTTTTCAGAGTGTTTAGTATTGGTAAATACCAGGCATTTAGTACTAATGACATGGTTTTCAGAGTGTTTAGTATTGGTAAATACCAGGCATTTAGTACTAATGACATGGTTTTCAGAGTGTTTAGTATTGGTAAATACCAGGCATTTAGTACTATTGACATGGTTTTCAGAGGGTTTAGTATTGGTAAATACCAGGCATTTAGTACTAATGACATGGTTTTCAGAGGGTTTAGTATTGGTAAATACCAGGCATTTAGTACTAATGACATGGTTTTCAGAGGGTTTAGTATTGGTAAATACCAGGCATTTAGTACTATTGACATGGTTTTCAGAGTGTTTAGTATTGGTAAATACCAGGCATTTAGTACTAATGACATGGTTTTCAGAGTGTTTAGTATTGGTAAATACCAGGCATTTAGTACTAATGACATGGTTTTCAGAGTGTTTAGTATTGGTAAATACCAGGCATTTAGTACTAATGACATGGTTTTCAGAGTGTTTAGTATTGGTAAATACCAGGCATTTAGTACTAATGACATGGTTTTCAGAGGGTTTAGTATTGGTAAATACCAGGCATTTAGTACTAATGACATGGTTTTCAGAGGGTTTAGTATTGGTAAATACCAGGCATTCAGAACGAGCTTCAGATTCTGTTGATGGATGGTAAAAGCTGTTTGAGCTTTTTCAAAAGCCAAAGTCAAACTGCTGTCACCTGACTGGAGAACAGTGTTAAACTGCTGTCACCTGACTGGAGAACAGTGTTAAACTGCTGTCAACAGACTGGAGAACAGTGTTAAACTGCTGTCACCTGACTAGAGAACAGTGTCAAACTGCTGTCACCTGACTAGAGAACAGTGTTAAACTGCTGTCACCTGACTGGAGAACAGTGTTAAACTGCTGACACCTGACTGGAGAACAGTGTTAAACTGCTGTCACCTGACTGGAGAACAGTGTTAAACTGCTGTCACCTGACTGGAGAACAGTGTTAAACTGCTGTCACCTGACTGGAGAACAGTGTTAAACCGCTGACACCTGACTGGAGAACAGTGTCAAACTGCTGTCACCTGACTGGAGAACAGTGTTAAACTGCTGTCACCTGACTGGAGAACAGTGTTAAACTGCTGTCACCTGACTGGAGAACAGTGTCAAACTGCTGTCACCTGACTGGAGAACAGTGTCAAACTGCTGTCACCTGACTGGAGAACAGTGTCAAACTGCTGTCACCTTACTGGAGAACAGTGTCAAACTGCTGTCACCTGACTGGAGAACAGTGTTAAACTGCTGTCACCTGACTGGAGAACAGTGTTAAACTGCTGTCACCTGACTGGAGAACAGTGTTAAACTGCTGTCACCTGACTGGAGAACAGTGTCAAACTGCTGTCACCTGACTGGAGAACAGTGTCAAACTGCTGTCACCTGACTGGAGAACAGTGTCAAACTGCTGTCACCTGACTGGAGAACAGTGTTAAACTGCTGTCACCTGACTGGAGAACAGTGTTAAACTGCTGTCAACAGACTGGGGAACAGTGTTAAACCGCTGTCACCTGACTGGAGAACAGTGTTAAACCGCGGTCACCTGACTGGAGAACAGTGTTAAACTGCTGTCACCTGACTGGAGAACAGTGTCAAACTGCTGTCACCTGACTGGAGAACAGTGTCAAACTGCTGTCACCTGACTGGAGAACAGTGTCAAACTGCTGTCACCTGACTGGAGAACAGTGTCAAACTGCTGTCACCTGACTGGAGAACAGTGTTAAACTGCTGACACCTGACTGGAGAACAGTGTTAAACTGCTGTCACCTGACTAGAGAACAGTGTCAAACTGCTGTCACCTGACTAGAGAACAGTGTCAAACTGCTGTCACCTGACTGGGGAACAGTGTTAAACTGCTGTCACCTGACTGGAGAACAGTGTTAAACTGCTGTCACCTGACTGGAGAACAGTGTCAAACTGCTGTCACCTGACTGGGGAACAGTGTTAAACCGCTGTCACCTGACTGGAGAACAGTGTTAAACCGCTGTCACCTGACTGGAGAACAGTGTTAAACTGCTGTCACCTGACTGGAGAACAGTGTTAAACTGCTGTCACCTGACTGGAGAACAGTGTTAAACTGCTGTCACCTGACTGGAGAACAGTGTTAAACTGCTGTCACCTGACTGGAGAACAGTGTTAAACCGCTGTCACCTGACTGGGGAACAGTGTTAAACCGCTGTCACCTGACTGGAGAACAGTGTTAAACTGCTGTCACCTGACTGGAGAAAAGTGTCAAACTGCTGTCACCTGACTGGAGAAAAGTGTCAAACTGCTGTCACCTGACTGGAGAACAGTGTTAAACCGCTGTCACCTGACTGGAGAACAGTGTTAAACCGCTGTCACCTGACTGGAGAACAGTGTTAAACTGCTGTCAACAGACTGGGGAACAGTGTTAAACCGCTGTCACCTGACTGGAGAACAGTGTTAAACTGCTGTCACCTGACTGGAGAACAGTGTTAAACTGCTGTCACCTGACTGGAGAACAGTGTTAAACTGCTGTCACCTGACTGGAGAACAGTGTTAAACTGCTGTCACCTGACTGGAGAACAGTGTTAAACCGCTGTCACCTGACTGGAGAACAGTGTTAAACCGCTGTCACCTGACTGGGGAACAGTGTTAAACCGCTGTCACCTGACTGGAGAACAGTGTTAAACCGCTGTCACCTGACTGGAGAACAGTGTTAAACTGCTGTCACCTGACTGGAGAACAGTGTTAAACTGCTGTCACCTGACTGGAGAACAGTGTTAAACCGCTGTCACCTGACTGGAGAACAGTGTTAAACCGCTGTCACCTGACTGGAGAACAGTGTTAAACTGCTGTCACCTGACTGGAGAACAGTGTTAAACCGCTGTCACCTGACTGGAGAACAGTGTTAAACTGCTGTCACCTGACTGGAGAACAGTGTTAAACTGCTGTCACCTGACTAGAGAACAGTGTTAAACTGCTGTCACCTGACTGGAGAACAGTGTTAAACTGCTGTCACCTGACTGGAGAACAGTGTTAAACTGCTGTCACCTGACTGGAGAACAGTGTTAAACTGCTGTCACCTGACTGGGGAACAGTGTTAAACTGCTGTCACCTGACTGGAGAACAGTGTTAAACTGCTGTCACCTGACTGGAGAACAGTGTTAAACTGCTGTCACCTGACTGGAGAACAGTGTTAAACTGCTGTCACCTGACTAGAGAACAGTGTTAAACTGCTGACACCTGACTGGAGAACAGTGTTAAACTGCTGTCACCTGACTAGAGAACAGTGTCATCCACATAAAAATGAACATCAGCTGTCTCAATATGGCTCACAATGTTGTTGATACAGATAATTAACGGGACCTAAAATGGATCCTTGAGGCACAACTCAACGGTGTCCGAACCATCTGCCTTAACACACTGGGTTCTATTTGACAAGTTGTTCACAAACCACTCCAGAGCATGACCAGTAATCCCAAATACAGTTCAATCTCTACACCAAGACGGTCTGGTCCACAGTGTCAAACACCAAGACGATATGGTCCACAGTGTCACCAAGACGGTCTGGTCCACAGTGTCAAACACCAAGACGGTATGGTCTACAGTGTCAAACACCAAGATGGTATGGTCCACAGTGTCAAACACCAAGACGGTCTGGTCCCCAGTGTCACACACCAAAACGGTATGGTCCCCAGTGTCAAACACCAAGACGGTATGGTCCCCAGTGTCAAACACCAAGACGGTCTGGTCCACAGTGTCAAACACCAAGACGGTCTGGTCCACATTGTCAAACACCAAGACGGTCTGGTCCACATTGTCAAACACCAAGACGGTATGGTCCCCAGTGTCAAACACCAAGACGGTATGGTCCCCAGTGTCAAACACCAAGATGGTATTGGCCCCCAGTGTCAAACACCAAGGCAGTATGGTTCTGGTCATAGTCACATCCTGATTCAGAAGGCAGTGTTCTGATTTCAGGTCATAGTCACACCCTGATTCAGAAGGCAGTGTTCTGATTTCAGGTCATAGTCACACCCTGATTCAGAAGGCAGTGTTCTGATTTCAGGTCATAGTCACACCCAGATTCAGAAGGCAGTGTTCTGATTTCAGGTCATAGCCACATCCTGATTCAGAAGGCAGTGTTCTGATTTCAGGTCATAGTCACATCCTGATTCAGAAGGCAGTGTTCTGATTTCAGGTCATAGTCGCATCCTGATTCAGAAGGCAGTGTTAAAAGCCATCCGATCATCAGCTGAATTAGACTGTCTTGCTTTAGCCCACACTGCTTTCCGTTTCCTTCTGATTTCAGCCAGTTCATCAGAGAACCATCCCTTCATTCTGTATTGGTGGCTTGTAAATGTGAACTTTGTAGAGGTGTGGGGTGTCAGGGGTTCTATGTACAGTGGACCAGGACAGGGGTACAGGGGACCAGGACAGGGGTACAGGGGACCAGGACAGGGGTACAGGGGACCAGGACAGGGGTACAGGGGACCAGGACAGGTGTACAGGGGACCAGGACAGGGGTACAGGGGAACAGGACAGGGGACCAGGACAGAGGTACAGGGGACCAGGACAGGGGTACAGGGGACCAGGACAGGGGACCAGGACAGGGGTACAGGGGACCAGGACAGGGGTACAGGGGACCAGGACAGGGGTACAGGGGACCAGGACAGGGGTACAGGGGACCAGGACAGAGGTACAGGGGACCAGGACAGGGGTACAGGGGACCAGGACAGGGGTACAGGGGACCAGGACAGGGGTACAGGGGACCAGGACAGGGGACCAGGACAGGGGTCTTGGGTCAAACTGTGTGTATATATATATATATGAGATATATAACAGGTTATGACGCTGGGTGTCAAGTAAAGTGGTAACCAATATTCTTGGTTCTGGAAAATATATTTCACAGCGGTTTTGAGAATTGTACCATCTTATTTTGTCACAACCTGAAATTAGACTAACTTAGTTTTAGCAACCAGGAAATGGAGGAGCAATTTCTGCAAAGTGCAACTTTATTTATTTAACTATTGGGCCAATAAAGGTGTACGTATATTTTTAAGTATGTATCTCTCTCTCTCCTGTTTAACCTCTCCTCTCTGTCCTCGCCCTCTCTCCATCTCTCTCTCTGTCTCTCCCTCCTGTTTAACCTCTCCTCTCTGTCCTCTCTGTCTCTCTCTCTCTCTCCTGTTTAACCTCTCCTCTCTGTCCTCTCCGTCTCTCTCTCTGTCTCTCCCTCTTGTTTTAACCTCTCCTCTCTGTCTCTCCCTCCTGTTTAACCTCTCCTCTCTGTCTCTCCCTCCTGTTTAACCTCTCCTCTCTGTCCTCTCCCTCCTGTTTAACCTCTCCTCTCTGTCTCTCCCTCCTGTTTAACCTCTCCTCTCTGTCCTCTCCCTCCTGTTTAACCTCTCCTCTCTGTCTCTCCCTCCTGTTTAACCTCTCCTCTCTGTCTCTCCCTCCTGTTTAACCTCTCCTCTCTGTCTCTCCCTCCTGTTTAACCTCTCCTCTCTGTCCTCTCCCCAGGTAAAGAACATCTTGTTCCACTCTGTGAAGGATGCATTGACGTCGCTGAGGAGGTACAGCCAGGAGGAGGAAGAGAACTCCTGACCCGTAGTCCCCCTGGCTCCTCCCTCTCTGGCGCCTCCCTCTCTGGCTCCTCCCTCTCTGGTGCCTCCCTCTCTGAGACATCTTCCTTCAGCCTGGAACAGATATATACACACTGACACTAACCACAACAGCAGAACACACTACAACACACTAAAACTACATGTTACTGACCAGCATCACCACCCGGCATCAGGATACTGACCACAGCAGCATCACCACCCAGCATCAGGATACTGACCACAGCAGCATCACCACCCAGCATCAGGATACTGACCACAGCAGCATCACTACCCAGCATCAGGATACTGACCATAGCAGCATCACTACCCAGCATCAGGATACTGACCATAGCAGCATCACTACCCAGCATCAGGATACTGACCACAGCAGCATCAGGATACTAACCACAGCAGCATCACTACCCAGCATCAGGATACTAACCACAGCAGCATCACTACCCAGCATCAGGATACTGACCATAGCAGCATCACTACCCAGCATCAGGATACTGACCATAGCAGCATCACCACCCAGCATCAGGATACTGACCACAGCAGCATCACTACCACAGCATCAGGATACTGACCATAGCAGCATCACTACCCAGCATCAGGATACTGACCACAGCAGCATCAGGAGAACTGAGTTCAGTAGAATCTGGTCTCACAGCTCTGACTGCTGTTCTGGAACCTTCTGTTCTCTGTTTGTTCCTGTTTTCCTTTTGTTTGTTTAGTTCATTTTTTTCTTTCAAACTGTTGTATATTGTTTCTGTGAAAATTATGTATTTATTTTATAGGAGTTGTAAATGCGATGATGTTCTAGATCAAATGTAAATGTGACTTGTACAGTTTGCTAAATGATGAGTTGTGAGACGGATGCCGTTTCCTACATTGAGACAGTTACTGTGAGAGGAAACAGACTTCAGCTGTCGCCGAGAACTCTGGGAGTCGCTGCTGAATTCGTCCTCATGCCATATCTTTTAAAAACGAACTGCCAAACTATTCTATTGTATGAAACTGTGTACAGTTGAATTATGTAAAAAAAAAGACTAAATGAATAATACACTTCAGCATTTTCAGTATTCACTGTAAAATGGAGACATTTACACACAAAAAATAATTTATTCAAATGTTGAAGTTTAAACGATAACAATTGTGTAAATATATACATATATACATTCACTGATGTATTTTTTAAAACATGGCTTGCTTCAATTTGTAATTTTAAAAGTGCAAGTGTTATATGCTTTGGACATTGAAGTTCAAAGGGGTTTTACATTTTCCATTAAAATGGATTCATCAAAGTATGTCTGTGGTGTGTCTTATTGCAGGTATTCCCAAACTGGGGTTTTTCTTATTGCAGGTATTCCCAAACTGGGGTTTGTCTGTGCTGTGTCTTATTGCAGGTATTCCCAAACTGGGGTATGTCTGTGCTTTGTCTTATTGCAGGTATTCCCAAACTGGGGTATGTCTGTGCTTTGTCTTATTGCAGGTATTCCCAAACTGGGGTATGTCTGTGCTTTGTCTTACTGCAGGTATTCCCAAACTGGGGTATGTCTGTGCTTGTGCTTTGTCTTACTGCAGGTATTCCCAAACTGGGGTATGTCTGTGCTTTGTCTTATTGCAGGTATTCCCAAACTGGGGTTTGTCTGTGCTGTGTCTTATTGCAGGTATTCCCAAACTGGGGTATGTCTGTGCTTTGTCTTATTGCAGGTATTCCCAAACTGGGGTATGTCTGCTGTCTTATTGCAGGTATTCCCAAACTGGGGTTTGTCTTATTGCAGGTATTCCCAAACTGGTGTATGTCTTATTGCAGGTATTCCCAAACTGGGGTTTGTCTTATTGCAGGTATTCCCAAACTGGGGTATGTCTGCTGTCTTATTGCAGGTATTCCCAAACTGGGGTTTGTCTGTGCTGTGTCTTTATTGCAGGTATTCCCAAACTGGGGTTTGTCTTATTGCAGGTATTCCCAAACTGGGGTTTGTCTGTGCTGTGTCTTTATTGCAGGTATTCCCAAACTGGGGTATGTCTGCTGTCTTATTGCAGGTATTCCCAAACTGGGGTTTGTCTTATTGCAGGTATTCCCAAACTGGGGTTTGTCTTATTGCAGGTATTCCCAAACTGGGGTTTGTCTTATTGCAGGTATTCCCAAACTGGGGTTTGTCTTATTGCAGGTATTCCCAAACTGGGGTGTGTCTGTGCTGTGTTTTATTGCAGGTATTCCCAAACTGGGGTATGTCTGCTGTCTTATTGCAGGTATTCCCAAACTGGGGTTTGTCTGTGCTGTGTCTTATTGCAGGTATTCCCAAACTGGGGTATGTCTGTGCTTTGTCTTATTGCAGGTATTCCCAAACTGGGGTATGTCTGTGCTTTGTCTTATTGCAGGTATTCCCAAACTGGGGTATGTCTGTGCTTGTGCTTTGTCTTACTGCAGGTATTCCCAAACTGGGGTATGTCTGTGCTTTGTCTTATTGCAGGTATTCCCAAACTGGGGTTTGTCTGTGCTGTGTCTTATTGCAGGTATTCCCAAACTGAGGTATGTCTGTGCTTTGTCTTATTGCAGGTATTCCCAAACTGGGGTATGTCTGCTGTCTTATTGCAGGTATTCCCAAACTGGGGTTTGTCTTATTGCAGGTATTCCCAAACTGGGGTATGTCTTATTGCAGGTATTCCCAAACTGGGGTATGTCTTATTGCAGGTATTCCCAAACTGGGGTTTGTCTTATTGCAGGTATTCCCAAACTGGGGTATGTCTGCTGTCTTATTGCAGGTATTCCCAAACTGGGGTTTGTCTGTGCTGTGTCTTTATTGCAGGTATTCCCAAACTGGGGTTTGTCTTATTGCAGGTATTCCCAAACTGGGGTTTGTCTGTGCTGTGTCTTTATTGCAGGTATTCCCAAACTGGGGTATGTCTGCTGTCTTATTGCAGGTATTCCCAAACTGGGGTATGTCTGTGCTTTGTCTTATTGCAGGTATTCCCAAACTGGGGTTTGTCTTATTGCAGGTATTCCCAAACTGGGGTGTGTCTGTGCTGTGTTTTATTGCAGGTATTCCCAAACTGGGGTGTGTCTTATTGCAGGTATTCCCAAACTGGGGTATGTCTGCTGTCTTATTGCAGGTATTCCCAAACTGGGGTTTGTCTTATTGCAGGTATTCCCAAACTGGGGTATGTCTGCTGTCTTATTGCAGGTATTCCCAAACTGGGGTTTGTCTGTGCTGTGTCTTATTGCAGGTATTCCCAAACTGGGGTGTGTCTTATTGCAGGTATTCCCAAACTGGGGTTTGTCTTATTGCAGGTATTCCCAAACTGGGGTTTGTCTTATTGCAGGTATTCCCAAACTGGGGTGTGTCAAATGAAAATGTGATTTACATTTAAAAACAGTCTGACGTTTACATACACCTTCGCCAAATACATTTGAACTCAGTTTTTCACAATTCCTGACATTTAATCCTAGTAAAAATTCCCTGTCTTAGGTCAGTTAGGATCCCCACCTCATTTTAAGAATGTGAAATGTCAGAATAATAGCAGAGAGATGTATTTATTTCATCACGTTCCGAGTGGGTCAGAAGTTTACATACACTCAATTAGTATTTGGTAGCATTGCCTTTAAATTGTTTAACTTGGGTCAAACGTTTCGGGTAGCCTTCCACGAGCTTCCCACAATACGTTGGGTGAATTTTGGCCCATTCCTCCTGACAGAGCTGGTGTAACTGAGTCAGGTTTGTAGGCCTCCTTGCTCGAACACGGGAAATGGGGTAGGCTTGGGCAAGTTGCTGTGGGGGGTGCAGAGCTGTTGGCCGGGGTAGGGGTAGGCTTGGGCAAGTTGCTGTTGGGGGGTGCAGAGCTGTTGGCCGGGGTAGGCTTGGGCCAGTTGCTGTGGGGGGGTGCAGAGCTGTTGGCCGGGGTAGGGGTAGCCAAGGTGGAAAGCAAGGCCAGTCGTAGAAAACTGCTTATTGAAATTATCGGTGTTGACAGTGTTTCCTATCCTCAGTGCAGTGGGCAGCTGGGAGCAGGTGCTCTTATTCTCTATGGACTTTACAGCGTCCCAAAACTTTTTAGAATTAGTGCTACAGGATGTAAATATCTGTTTGAAAAAGCTAGCCTTAGCATATTGGTTCCTGACTTCCCTGAAAAGTTGCATATCACGGGGGCTATTCGATGCTAATGCAGGACGCCACAGGATGTTTTTGTGCTGGTCAAGTGCAAACAAGTCTGGGTAATACTCAAGATGCAGTCGCACCCCTAAGAACAAAAAACATTTGTCACAAAAAACTAGCTCCCTGGTATACAGGTTTAGATATTATGTTGGTAAGATCTCTGTGGATGGTCTCTCGTCTCTGTGGATGGTTTGTCCTCTGACAAATCAATTGTACGTTTCGGTGTTCCTCTAGGTTTTAGGACCACTATTGTTTTCATTATATATTCTACCTCTTGTGTTTCCGAATGACATCACCAATGTCAACTTTCACTGCTCTGCGGACGGACACACAGCTGTACATTTCGATGAAACAGGGTGAAGCCTCCATTTCCTACCCTAGAAGCCTGTGTTTCAGACATAAGGAAGTGGATGGCTGCAAATGTTCTACTTTTAAACTCGGATAAAACAGAGATGCTTGTTCTAGGTCCCAAGAAACAAAGAGATCTTCTGTTGAATCTGACAATTAATCTTGATGGTTGTACAGTCGTCTCAAATAAAACTGTGAAGGACCTCGGCGTTACTCTGGACCCTGATCTCTCTTTTGAAGAACATATCAAGACTGTTTCAAGTTCAAGGGCTGATTTAAAGGTTTTACTGCTAACCTACAAAGCATTACATGAGCTTGCTCCTACCTATCTCTCTGATTTGGTCCTGCCGTACATACCTACACGTACGCTACGGTCACAAGACGCAGGCCTCCTTACTGTCCCTAGAATTTCTAAGCAAACAGCTGGAGGCATGGCTTTCTCCTATAGAGCTAAATTTTTTTTAAATGGTTTGCCTACCCATGTCAGAGACGCAGACTCGGTCTCAACCTTTAAGTCTTTACTGAAGACTCATCTCTTCAGTAGGCCCCAGAGGTGCGAAGGTGAACGGCAAGGAACTGGTGCGACGAACGGTAGTGCCGGCCGTCTCTGCCTGGCCGGCTCCCCTCTCTTCACTGGGATCCTCTGACCCTTTTACAGAGACTGAGTCACTGGCTTACTGGTGCTCTTCCATACCGTCCCTAGAAGGGGGTTGAGTCACTGACTTAGTGGTGCTCTTCCATACCGTCCCTAGGAGGGGGTTGAGTCACTGACTTAGTGGTGCTCTTCCATACCGTCCCTAGGAGGGGGTTGAGTCACTGACTTAGTGGTGCTCTTCCATACCGTCCCTAGGGGGGGGTTGAGTCACTGACGTGATCTTCACGTCAGATTTTGCGCCCCCTTGCAGGAAAAAGCTGTTTCAGGTGTTTGGAAAATGCTTAATTCTTCCAAGTTCCGGACAGGGAAAGCAGTCCAGAGGGGTTAGTTATTGGTGAGAGTTCAGAGGCTAACACCTTCGTCTCTCTCATATCTATTCATCTCCTCCTCCGGCAACGTGTGCCACGTTCATGATGAATTTCCATCGAAGCCCGTTCCATGATTTGGAGATGTATTTCGATAACAACATTGAATGGGAGTTATTTGACATGTATTGTTCTACTCAATACTAGAGGGAGCCCCCCTTCAAGATGTAATATCCGTTTTATACCACTAGATGTCACTATTACACAGCTTTACTGAAACTAGTCCGTTATACACCGAGACAGACAGATATAGGTGAGTCCTCTCTATTGGAGGATCTCAACATTTCCTCCCCTTTGACCTTCTCGTCCAATGTGGTTTGAAAAGGAGGCAATGAAATGCAATTAAGATTCTCCTATGGAGCCTGGATCTTGTTTTCTTGGTACACTATAGATACAAAAGCTATTTCAGCCACTACCGTTGCTGACAGGTGTATAAAATAAAGCACACCGCCATGCAATCTCCATAGACAAATATTGGCGAATATCACCTGCCCCGATGCATAGTGCCAACAGTCAAACTTGGTGGAGGAGGTGGGGCTAGGCCCATTTTAGTTCCAGTGAAGTTAAATCTTAACGCTACAGCATACATTGACATTCTGTGCTTCCAACTTTGTGGCAACAGTTTGGGGAAGGCCATTTCCTGTTTCAGCATGACAATGCCCTCGTGCACAAAGCAAGGTCCATACAGATATGGTTTGTCGATATCGGTGTGGAAGAACTTGACTGGCCTGCACAGAGCCCTGACCTCAACCCCATCGGGCCTAATTGCCCAACCTCACTAATGCTCTTGTGGCTGACTGGAAGCAAGTCCCCGCAGCAATGTTCCAACATCTAGTGGAAAGCCTTCCCAGAAGAGTGGAGGCTGTTCCAACATCTAGTGGAAAGCCTTCCCAGAAGAGTGGAGGCTGTTATAGCAGCAATGTTCCAACATCTAGTGGAAAGCCTTCCCAGAAGAGTGGAGGCTGTTATAGCAGCAATGTTCCAACATCTAGTGGAAAGCCTTCCCAGAAGAGTGGAGGCTGTTATAGCAGCAATGTTCCAACATCTAGTGGAAAGCCTTCCCAGAAGAGTGGAGGCTGTTATAGCAGCAATGTTCCAACATCTAGTGGAAGTCTTCCCAGAAGAGTGGAGGCTGTTATAGCAGCAATGTTCCAACATCTAGTGGAAAGCCTTCCCAGAAGAGTGGAGGTTGTTATAGCAGTAATGTTCCAACATCTAGTGGAAAGCCTTCCCAGAAGAGTGGAGGCTGTTATAGCAGCAATGTTCCACTATCTAGTGGAAAGCCTTCCCAGAAGAGTGGAGGCTGTTATAGCAGCAATGTTCCAACATCTAGTGGAAGTCTTCCCAGAAGAGTGGAGGCTGTTATAGCAGCAATGTTCCAACATCTAGTGGAAAGCCTTCCCTGAAGAGTGGAGGCTGTTATAGCAGCAATGTTCCAACATCTAGTGGAAAGCCTTCCCAGAAGAGTGGAGGCTGTTATAGCAGCAATGGGACCAACTCCATACTAATACCCATGATTTTGGTCAGGGAGTGTATATCAGTCTCACCGCATGAAAAGAATCCACACATCTGTCATGTTTAATATGTTAACAATCATATACATACAGCTCGTACCATCAGTCGTGCATCACCAAAACAACGTGAACATCATCATGAGATTGGACTGATGGAGATTTACATCACAAATACAAATCCTTCTGATGCACCCTGATTACTGTTGTAAACCGATATTACATGAAGAAAACAAGGTGGATTTGGTTCCCTCTGAATAACATCGTATCTCCTGACTAAAGCCGCATCAAAGCTGTCGTTATATATAGTCGTACATAATGATATCAGTCAGGCGCGTCTGGCACTAGTAGATTACTTCTGGTTAGTGTGTTTATTGAATAGAAGATAAATGTCCGTTCAGGAATTAGTCAGACCCTTTTTCCACGTTACAGCCTTATTCTAAAATGGATTCAATTAATTTCATCAATGCCCCAGCATGACAAAGTGAAAACAGGTTTAGACATTTTTGCAAATGTATTAAAGTAAATAAGGTATTGTTTTAACTCCCCAAATACAGGTGAGCCAAGCTTGAAGCGTCATATCCAAGAAGACTCTAGGCTGGTATCGCTGCCAAAGGGGCTTCAACAGAGTACTGAGTAAAGGTATTGTTTTAACTCCCCAAATACAGGTGAGCCAAGCGTCATATCCAAGAAGACTCTAGGCTGGTATCGCTGCCAAAGGGGCTTCAACAGAGTACTGAGTAAAGGTATTGTTTTAACTCCCCAAATACAGGTGAGCCAAGCTTGAAGCGTCATATCCAAGAAGACTCTAGGCTGGTATCGCTGCCAAAGGGGCTTCAACAGAGTACTGAGTAAAGGTATTGTTTTAACTCCCCAAATACAGGTGAGCCAAGCTTGAAGCGTCATATCCAAGAAGACTCTAGGCTGGTATCGCTGCCAAAGGGGCTTCAACAGAGTACTGAGTAAAGGTATTGTTTTAACTCCCCAAATACAGGTGAGCCAAGCTTGAAGCGTCATATCCAAGAAGACTCTAGGCTGGTATCGCTGCCAAAGGGGCTTCAACAGAGTACTGAGTAAAGGTATTGTTTTAACTCCCCAAATACAGGTGAGCCAAGCTTGAAGCGTCATATCCAAGAAGACTCTAGGCTGGTATCGCTGCCAAAGGGGCTTCAACAGAGTACTGAGTAAAGGTATTGTTTTAACTCCCCAAATACAGGTGAGCCAAGCTTGAAGCGTCATATCCAAGAAGACTCTAGGCTGGTATCGCTGCCAAAGGGGCTTCAACAGAGTACTGAGTAAAGGTATTGTTTTAACTCCCCAAATACAGGTGAGCCAAGCTTGAAGCGTCATATCCAAGAAGACTCTAGGCTGGTATCGCTGCCAAAGGGGCTTCAACAGAGTACTGAGTAAAGGTATTGTTTTAACTCCCCAAATACAGGTGAGCCAAGCTTGAAGCGTCATATCCAAGAAGACTCTAGGCTGGTATCGCTGCCAAAGGGGCTTCAACAGAGTACTGAGTAAAGGTATTGTTTTAACTCCCCAAATACAGGTGAGCCAAGCTTGAAGCGTCATATCCAAGAAGACTCTAGGCTGGTATCGCTGCCAAAGGGGCTTCAACAGAGTACTGAGTAAAGGTATTGTTTTAACTCCCCAAATACAGGTGAGCCAAGCTTGAAGCGTCATATCCAAGAAGACTCTAGGCTGGTATCGCTGCCAAAGGGGCTTCAACAGAGTACTGAGTAAAGGTATTGTTTTAACTCCCCAAATACAGGTGAGCCAAGCTTGAAGCGTCATATCCAAGAAGACTCTAGGCTGGTATCGCTGCCAAAGGGGCTTCAACAGAGTACTGAGTAAAGGTATTGTTTTAACTCCCCAAATACAGGTGAGCCAAGCTTGAAGCGTCATATCCAAGAAGACTCTAGGCTGGTATCGCTGCCAAAGGGGCTTCAACAGAGTACTGAGTAAAGGTATTGTTTTAACTCCCCAAATACAGGTGAGCCAAGCTTGAAGCGTCATATCCAAGAAGACTCTAGGCTGGTATCGCTGCCAAAGGGGCTTCAACAGAGTACTGAGTAAAGGTATTGTTTTAACTCCCCAAATACAGGTGAGCCAAGCTTGAAGCGTCATATCCAAGAAGACTCTAGGCTGGTATCGCTGCCAAAGGGGCTTCAACAGAGTACTGAGTAAAGGTATTGTTTTAACTCCCCAAATACAGGTGAGCCAAGCTTGAAGCGTCATATCCAAGAAGACTCTAGGCTGGTATCGCTGCCAAAGGGGCTTCAACAGAGTACTGAGTAAAGGTATTGTTTTAACTCCCCAAATACAGGTGAGCCAAGCTTGAAGCGTCATATCCAAGAAGACTCTAGGCTGGTATCGCTGCCAAAGGGGCTTCAACAGAGTACTGAGTAAAGGTATTGTTTTAACTCCCCAAATACAGGTGAGCCAAGCTTGAAGCGTCATATCCAAGAAGACTCTAGGCTGGTATCGCTGCCAAAGGGGCTTCAACAGAGTACTGAGTAAAGGTATTGTTTTAACTCCCCAAATACAGGTGAGCCAAGCTTGAAGCGTCATATCCAAGAAGACTCTAGGCTGGTATCGCTGCCAAAGGGGCTTCAACAGAGTACTGAGTAAAGGTATTGTTTTAACTCCCCAAATACAGGTGAGCCAAGCTTGAAGCGTCATATCCAAGAAGACTCTAGGCTGGTATCGCTGCCAAAGGGGCTTCAACAGAGTACTGAGTAAAGGTATTGTTTTAACTCCCCAAATACAGGTGAGCCAAGCTTGAAGCGTCATATCCAAGAAGACTCTAGGCTGGTATCGCTGCCAAAGGGGCTTCAACAGAGTACTGAGTAAAGGTATTGTTTTAACTCCCCAAATACAGGTGAGCCAAGCTTGAAGCGTCATATCCAAGAAGACTCTAGGCTGGTATCGCTGCCAAAGGGGCTTCAACAGAGTACTGAGTAAAGGTATTGTTTTAACTCCCCAAATACAGGTGAGCCAAGCTTGAAGCGTCATATCCAAGAAGACTCTAGGCTGGTATCGCTGCCAAAGGGGCTTCAACAGAGTACTGAGTAAAGGTATTGTTTTAACTCCCCAAATACAGGTGAGCCAAGCTTGAAGCGTCATATCCAAGAAGACTCTAGGCTGGTATCGCTGCCAAAGGGGCTTCAACAGAGTACTGAGTAAAGGTATTGTTTTAACTCCCCAAATACAGGTGAGCCAAGCTTGAAGCGTCATATCCAAGAAGACTCTAGGCTGGTATCGCTGCCAAAGGGGCTTCAACAGAGTACTGAGTAAAGGTATTGTTTTAACTCCCCAAATACAGGTGAGCCAAGCTTGAAGCGTCATATCCAAGAAGACTCTAGGCTGGTATCGCTGCCAAAGGGGCTTCAACAGAGTACTGAGTAAAGGTATTGTTTTAACTCCCCAAATACAGGTGAGCCAAGCTTGAAGCGTCATATCCAAGAAGACTCTAGGCTGGTATCGCTGCCAAAGGGGCTTCAACAGAGTACTGAGTAAAGGTATTGTTTTAACTCCCCAAATACAGGTGAGCCAAGCTTGAAGCGTCATATCCAAGAAGACTCTAGGCTGGTATCGCTGCCAAAGGGGCTTCAACAGAGTACTGAGTAAAGGTATTGTTTTAACTCCCCAAATACAGGTGAGCCAAGCTTGAAGCGTCATATCCAAGAAGACTCTAGGCTGGTATCGCTGCCAAAGGGGCTTCAACAGAGTACTGAGTAAAGGTATTGTTTTAACTCCCCAAATACAGGTGAGCCAAGCTTGAAGCGTCATATCCAAGAAGACTCTAGGCTGGTATCGCTGCCAAAGGGGCTTCAACAGAGTACTGAGTAAAGGTATTGTTTTAACTCCCCAAATACAGGTGAGCCAAGCTTGAAGCGTCATATCCAAGAAGACTCTAGGCTGGTATCGCTGCCAAAGGGGCTTCAACAGAGTACTGAGTAAAGGTATTGTTTTAACTCCCCAAATACAGGTGAGCCAAGCGTCATATCCAAGAAGACTCTAGGCTGGTATCGCTGCCAAAGGGGCTTCAACAGAGTACTGAGTAAAGGTATTGTTTTAACTCCCCAAATACAGGTGAGCCAAGCTTGAAGCGTCATATCCAAGAAGACTCTAGGCTGGTATCGCTGCCAAAGGGGCTTCAACAGAGTACTGAGTAAAGGTATTGTTTTAACTCCCCAAATACAGGTGAGCCAAGCTTGAAGCGTCATATCCAAGAAGACTCTAGGCTGGTATCGCTGCCAAAGGGGCTTCAACAGAGTACTGAGTAAAGGTATTGTTTTAACTCCCCAAATACAGGTGAGCCAAGCTTGAAGCGTCATATCCAAGAAGACTCTAGGCTGGTATCGCTGCCAAAGGGGCTTCAACAGAGTACTGAGTAAAGGTATTGTTTTAACTCCCCAAATACAGGTGAGCCAAGCTTGAAGCGTCATATCCAAGAAGACTCTAGGCTGGTATCGCTGCCAAAGGGGCTTCAACAGAGTACTGAGTAAAGGTATTGTTTTAACTCCCCAAATACAGGTGAGCCAAGCGTCATATCCAAGAAGACTCTAGGCTGGTATCGCTGCCAAAGGGGCTTCAACAGAGTACTGAGTAAAGGTATTGTTTTAACTCCCCAAATACAGGTGAGCCAAGCTTGAAGCGTCATATCCAAGAAGACTCTAGGCTGGTATCGCTGCCAAAGGGGCTTCAACAGAGTACTGAGTAAAGGTATTGTTTTAACTCCCCAAATACAGGTGAGCCAAGCTTGAAGCGTCATATCCAAGAAGACTCTAGGCTGGTATCGCTGCCAAAGGGGCTTCAACAGAGTACTGAGTAAAGGTATTGTTTTAACTCCCCAAATACAGGTGAGCCAAGCTTGAAGCGTCATATCCAAGAAGACTCTAGGCTGGTATCGCTGCCAAAGGGGCTTCAACAGAGTACTGAGTAAAGGTATTGTTTTAACTCCCCAAATACAGGTGAGCCAAGCTTGAAGCGTCATATCCAAGAAGACTCTAGGCTGGTATCGCTGCCAAAGGGGCTTCAACAGAGTACTGAGTAAAGGTATTGTTTTAACTCCCCAAATACAGGTGAGCCAAGCTTGAAGCGTCATATCCAAGAAGACTCTAGGCTGGTATCGCTGCCAAAGGGGCTTCAACAGAGTACTGAGTAAAGGTATTGTTTTAACTCCCCAAATACAGGTGAGCCAAGCTTGAAGCGTCATATCCAAGAAGACTCTAGGCTGGTATCGCTGCCAAAGGGGCTTCAACAGAGTACTGAGTAAAGGTATTGTTTTAACTCCCCAAATACAGGTGAGCCAAGCTTGAAGCGTCATATCCAAGAAGACTCTAGGCTGGTATCGCTGCCAAAGGGGCTTCAACAGAGTACTGAGTAAAGGTATTGTTTTAACTCCCCAAATACAGGTGAGCCAAGCTTGAAGCGTCATATCCAAGAAGACTCTAGGCTGGTATCGCTGCCAAAGGGGCTTCAACAGAGTACTGAGTAAAGGTATTGTTTTAACTCCCCAAATACAGGTGAGCCAAGCTTGAAGCGTCATATCCAAGAAGACTCTAGGCTGGTATCGCTGCCAAAGGGGCTTCAACAGAGTACTGAGTAAAGGTATTGTTTTAACTCCCCAAATACAGGTGAGCCAAGCTTGAAGCGTCATATCCAAGAAGACTCTAGGCTGGTATCGCTGCCAAAGGGGCTTCAACAGAGTACTGAGTAAAGGTATTGTTTTAACTCCCCAAATACAGGTGAGCCAAGCTTGAAGCGTCATATCCAAGAAGACTCTAGGCTGGTATCGCTGCCAAAGGGGCTTCAACAGAGTACTGAGTAAAGGTATTGTTTTAACTCCCCAAATACAGGTGAGCCAAGCTTGAAGCGTCATATCCAAGAAGACTCTAGGCTGGTATCGCTGCCAAAGGGGCTTCAACAGAGTACTGAGTAAAGGTATTGTTTTAACTCCCCAAATACAGGTGAGCCAAGCTTGAAGCGTCATATCCAAGAAGACTCTAGGCTGGTATCGCTGCCAAAGGGGCTTCAACAGAGTACTGAGTAAAGGTATTGTTTTAACTCCCCAAATACAGGTGAGCCAAGCTTGAAGCGTCATATCCAAGAAGACTCTAGGCTGGTATCGCTGCCAAAGGGGCTTCAACAGAGTACTGAGTAAAGGTATTGTTTTAACTCCCCAAATACAGGTGAGCCAAGCTTGAAGCGTCATATCCAAGAAGACTCTAGGCTGGTATCGCTGCCAAAGGGGCTTCAACAGAGTACTGAGTAAAGGTATTGTTTTAACTCCCCAAATACAGGTGAGCCAAGCTTGAAGCGTCATATCCAAGAAGACTCTAGGCTGGTATCGCTGCCAAAGGGGCTTCAACAGAGTACTGAGTAAAGGTATTGTTTTAACTCCCCAAATACAGGTGAGCCAAGCTTGAAGCGTCATATCCAAGAAGACTCTAGGCTGGTATCGCTGCCAAAGGGGCTTCAACAGAGTACTGAGTAAAGGTATTGTTTTAACTCCCCAAATACAGGTGAGCCAAGCTTGAAGCGTCATATCCAAGAAGACTCTAGGCTGGTATCGCTGCCAAAGGGGCTTCAACAGAGTACTGAGTAAAGGTATTGTTTTAACTCCCCAAATACAGGTGAGCCAAGCTTGAAGCGTCATATCCAAGAAGACTCTAGGCTGGTATCGCTGCCAAAGGGGCTTCAACAGAGTACTGAGTAAAGGTATTGTTTTAACTCCCCAAATACAGGTGAGCCAAGCTTGAAGCGTCATATCCAAGAAGACTCTAGGCTGGTATCGCTGCCAAAGGGGCTTCAACAGAGTACTGAGTAAAGGTATTGTTTTAACTCCCCAAATACAGGTGAGCCAAGCTTGAAGCGTCATATCCAAGAAGACTCTAGGCTGGTATCGCTGCCAAAGGGGCTTCAACAGAGTACTGAGTAAAGGTATTGTTTTAACTCCCCAAATACAGGTGAGCCAAGCTTGAAGCGTCATATCCAAGAAGACTCTAGGCTGGTATCGCTGCCAAAGGGGCTTCAACAGAGTACTGAGTAAAGGTATTGTTTTAACTCCCCAAATACAGGTGAGCCAAGCTTGAAGCGTCATATCCAAGAAGACTCTAGGCTGGTATCGCTGCCAAAGGGGCTTCAACAGAGTACTGAGTAAAGGTATTGTTTTAACTCCCCAAATACAGGTGAGCCAAGCTTGAAGCGTCATATCCAAGAAGACTCTAGGCTGGTATCGCTGCCAAAGGGGCTTCAACAGAGTACTGAGTAAAGGTATTGTTTTAACTCCCCAAATACAGGTGAGCCAAGCTTGAAGCGTCATATCCAAGAAGACTCTAGGCTGGTATCGCTGCCAAAGGGGCTTCAACAGAGTACTGAGTAAAGGTATTGTTTTAACTCCCCAAATACAGGTGAGCCAAGCTTGAAGCGTCATATCCAAGAAGACTCTAGGCTGGTATCGCTGCCAAAGGGGCTTCAACAGAGTACTGAGTAAAGGTATTGTTTTAACTCCCCAAATACAGGTGAGCCAAGCTTGAAGCGTCATATCCAAGAAGACTCTAGGCTGGTATCGCTGCCAAAGGGGCTTCAACAGAGTACTGAGTAAAGGTATTGTTTTAACTCCCCAAATACAGGTGAGCCAAGCTTGAAGCGTCATATCCAAGAAGACTCTAGGCTGGTATCGCTGCCAAAGGGGCTTCAACAGAGTACTGAGTAAAGGGTCTGAATATTTCAGTTTATTTTTTTAGATACATTTTCTCAAATAAAACAGACTTTTTGCTTTGTCATAATGGAGTGTCGTCTGTAGATTGAGGGGGGAAAGATGGAATCCATTTTAGAATAAGGCTGTAACGTAACAAAATGTGGAAAATTTGAAGGGTCTGAATGCGTTCTGAATGCCCTGTATTACACACTGGGATTCACACTGCTACACTGGAGACACAATGAATCCATATTCTGCATATTACAGAATCAAGCAAAAGAAAACAATTACCTGAAAATGTCATTTGTTTGTTTGTTCCACAAATCAACAACTTAGTGATTACAGTACAAATTAAACTAGAGATTTATCTAGTGTAAGTCCACGTGGTACCGACCTCTCAGACACTGGAGAGACCAAGGCCCTATGGGTCCTGGTGTAAAGTAGTGCTCAACATGGGGAATAGAGGATGATTTCAGTCCTCTCCCAGAGCACCTTGTCCTGAACTGGAGACACTACGAAGAGAAACAGTTCACACTGCTGGGGGACTTTCATACTGAGACAGAGGACAATGGAGCCTGATCCCAGGTCTGTTTGTGTCATCATGTGAACTCCTTGTCTTGCCAAACACGTCTGGGACCAAGCTAAGGAGTGTTGTCTGCATAGCCAGAGTCCAGTGAAGCAGGGAATGCAGACTGTTGTTATTGCTGAGTTTGGTATCTCTATTATCCAAACCGACACACCCGGATCTCTAGACCAATGACGGAAACAAACACCTGTCTATGATCTCGACTAGAACAGAAATGTTCAAAACTGACCCCCAAGCAGTTGTCCTTCTCCGTAAGGCAAATGAAAAGTGACGAGGCTCTACGCTTGTTTTCATTTATTAAGAAACATTTAAAATGCCAAAGAAACAAACGTTGCATTGAAGGGCTGAAAGACAAACACCATTCAGCTTTAACATCTAAACTCCTTCACAGGTTGTTGGTAAAAAATGATGAGGATGAAGGAAAGGTGAGAGGATTTAAACTGCAGTTTCACTCAGTGATACTCTTCTCTACTAGGGCTGCAGAATTCCAGGAACCTTCAATAAATGATCTAGTTTTACAGAAATCCTGGTTTGGAATAAGCAGAGAATCCGGAAGCATCCAACCAGGTTTTCATTTAAAGGTTCTTGGTATTCTGCAGCCTTACTCTCCCCACCAGACATCTGGCAGACAGCTGGTGGGGCTCAACACAACAACACATCAACACTCACACACTATGGATGTAGATCAGGCTCCAAAGAGGCTCCACTGCAGCGGCTGTCATCATGTCATCCCTGGTGGGTACCAGAGGGTCAGTAGGTCATCCCTGGTGGGTATCAGAGGGTCAGTCGGTCATCCCTGGTGGGTAACAGAGGGTCAGTCGGTCGTCCCTGGTGGGTATCAGAGGGTCAGTAGGTCGTCCCTGGTGGGTATCGGAGGGTCAATAGGTCGTCCCTGGTGGGTATCGGAGGGTCAATAGGTCGTCCCTGGTGGGTATCGGAGGGTCAGTAGGTCGTCCCTGGTGGGTATCGGAGGGTCAGTAGGTCGTCCCTGGTGGGTACCGGAGGGTCAGTAGGTCATCCCTGGTGGGTACCGGAGGGTCAGTAGGTCGTCCCTGGTGGGTATCGGAGGGTCAGTAGGTCGTCCCTGGTGGGTATCGGAGGGTCAGTAGGTCGTCCCTGGTGGGTATCGGAGGGTCAGTAGGTCGTCCCTGGTGGGTATCGGAGGGTCAGTAGGTCGTCCCTGGTGGGTATCGGAGGGTCAGTAGGTCGTCCCTGGTGGGTATCGGAGGGTCAGTAGGTCGTACCTGGTGGGTATCGGAGGGTCAGTAGGTCGTCCCTGGTGGGTATCGGAGGGTCAGTAGGTCGTCCCTGGTGGGTATCGGAGGGTCAGTAGGTCGTCCCTGGTGGGCATCGGAGGGTCAGTAGGTCGTCCCTGGTGGGTATCGGAGGGTCAGTAGGTTGTCCCTGGTGGGTATCGGAGGGTCAGTAGGTCGTCCCTGGTGGGTATCCGAGGGTCAGTAGGTCGTCCCTGGTGGGTATCAGAGGGTCAGTAGGTCGCCCCTGGTGGGTATCAGAGGGTTAGCAGGTCGTCCCAGTCGACCAATCAGGGCCTCCAGATATAGAGGCCTGTTATCAAAGCAGGGAGATCACTGATGATGGTCACCTCCCTTTTGACTTCATTTCAGACATTTTCAAAGGCACAATTTCTGCAAAGAGTTTGTTTTGTGTGTGTATGTGAACGAGATGTAGTACCCACTAGTAGAGACACTGAGGAGACAGACAGAACTAGGAGAAATGACCTTTACCAACTTGTCACGGTGACCATTTGTGGTTGCTATCTAGTGCCTGAGGTCACCAACCAATCAAACACTTATTGAGATTTGCCAGCTTTCTTCCAGTCCAGTCTGGACAGTCTCTCTGTAGAGAGGCTTCCTTTAGTTAGTTAGTACTGGGCTGTCTGTCCGCCTGTCTCCTCACAGCTTGTCGTCTCTGTCCAGCAGCGCCTGCAGTTCGTGCTGGATGTCCTCGGGGAGCTCCAGGGCAGGCAGGTCGTCCAGAGAGATGTCCTGGGTGGGCATCTCCAGAGGGGGCAGGTTAGGTATGGAGATGTCCTTGTTCCTCCTCTCCTCTGACTGGGGAAGAACCCACAGCTCTGATTTCTCCAGTAAGTCTGTGTCCGCTGCATCCCTCTTCAGCCGGATGTTCTCCCCTCGCAGGCGCTTGTTGTCCTGGGTCAGTTTCTCGTTCTCTCCCAGCAGAATGTCTATGTGGCGCCGCAGGCTGGCGATGGTGGTCTGCTGCTCCTCCAGACGGGTCTTATCATCCTTGTGGGCCTTGCTGCCGGGGCAGGGTGTGGGGGGAGGGGGGGAGCCCTTGTTCTTCAGGAGGTACAGCCAGGTGTCGTACTCCCTCTCTGGGTGGCGGGGGGGCTCGTTGGTCACGAGGCCGGGGGGCTGGTCGGTAGAGGGGTGGCTCAGGAGGACCATGGGATTGCCCTCCTGTCTGGTCCTCTTCCACTTCTCCTCAATAAGCCGCTGCTGCTTCACGTGGCTGTCTCTCTGGAGCGCCATGGACAAGCCAGCCTGGAGGAGACAAACAGTCCTCAGGCACGACTCAACACCTCACTACAACACCTCACTACAACACCTCACTACAACACCTCACTACAACACCTCACTACAACACCTCACTACAACACCTCACTACGACTCTGCTTCACGTGGCTGTCTCTCTGGAGCGCCATGGACAAGCCAGCCTGGAGGAGACAGACAGGCCTCAGGCACGACTCAACACCTCACTACGACTCGACACCTCACCTCACTACGACTCGACACCTCACCTCACTACGACTCGACACCTCACCTCACTACGACTCGACACCTCACGTGGCTGTCTCTCTGGAGCGCCATGGACAAACCAGCCTGGAGGAGACAGACAGGCCTCAGGCACGACTCGACACCTCACTACGACTCGACACCTCACTACGACTGCTTCACGTGGCTGTCTCTCTGGAGCGCCATGGACAAGCCAGCCTGGAGGAGACAGACAGGCCTCAGGCACGACTCAACACCTCACTACAACACCTCACTACGACTCGACACCTCACCTCACTATGACTCGACACCTCACCTCACTACGACTCGACACCTCACCTCACTACGACTCGACACCTCACCTCACTACGACTCGACACCTCACCTCACCTCACCTCACCTCACCTCACCTCACCTCACCTCACTACGACTCGACACCTCACCTCACGTGGCTGTCTCTCTGGAGCGCCATGGACAAACCAGCCTGGAGGAGACAGACAGGCCTCAGGCACGACTCGACACCTCACTACGACTCGACACCTCACTACGACTCGACACCTCACTACGACTCGACACCTCACTACGACTCTGCTTCACGTGGCTGTCTCTCTGGAGCGCCATGGACAAGCCAGCCTGGAGGAGACAAACAGTCCTCAGGCACGACTCAACACCTCACTACAACACCTCACTACAACACCTCACTACAACACCTCACTACAACACCTCACTACAACACCTCACTACAACACCTCACTACAACACCTCACTACAACACCTCACTACAACACCTCACTACGACTCTGCTTCACGTGGCTGTCTCTCTGGAGCGCCATGGACAAGCCAGCCTGGAGGAGACAGACAGGCCTCAGGCACGACTCAACACCTCACTACTATACCTCACGACTCAACACCTCACTACGACTCAACACCTTACTACGAAATGAGTCAACCACCTTACTACGAAATGACTCGACCACCTCACTACGAAATGACTCAACCACCTCACTACGACTAACATGGTATGCTTTATTCAAATAACCAAAGACAGAACTAAATATTGACGGACGTTTGGTCAATATTGACCAACAGCAGCCCAGGAGGACATGACTGAGGTCCAAGAATCTGACATTCCCTCCATCCCTCCCACAATACATGACACAACACCCTACTGAACCCAGTCTCACCTGTTCACATTCTGTTAACTTCATGGCTTCCCTCAGCAGCTCTGCAACACACACACACACATTACATACTAGGCTGATATTAAACATCTGTATCTTGAGCATAATATAGTATGACTGCATTCTAACAGCACACAGTCTTTCTGTGCAGAATGACATTCAGATCACCCAGCTAGCTGCTACTGTCAGCTTCTTTATTTGTGTTGCAAACAGAGCAGACAACACTTCTCATAATGTTCTCACTATCTCTATGTAGTCTTTAGTCTGTCAGACGCAGGCCCTGTACATAGTCTGTCAGACGCAGGCCCTGTACATAGTCTGTCAGACGCTGGCCCCCGTACATAGTCTGTCAGACGCTGGCCCCCGTACATAGTCTGTCAGACGCTGGCCCCCGTACATAGTCTGTCAGACGCTGGCCCCCGTACATAGTCTGTCAGACGCAGGCCCCCGTACATAGTCTGTCAGACGCAGGCCCTGTACATAGTCTGTCAGACGCTGGCCCCCGTACATAGTCTGTCAGACGCTGGCCCCCGTACATAGTCTGTCAGCCGCTGGCCCCCGTACATAGTCTGTCAGACGCAGGCCCCGTACATAGTCTGTCAGACGCAGGCCCCGTACATAGTCTGTCAGACGCAGGCCCCCGTACATAGTCTGTCAGACGCTGGCCCCCGTACATAGTCTGTCAGACGCTGGCCCCAGTACATAGTCTGTCAGACGCAGGCCCCCGTACATAGTCTGTCAGACGCTGGCCCCCGTACATAGTCTGTCAGACGCAGGCCCCCGTACATAGTCTGTCAGACGCAGGCCCCCGTACATAGTCTGTCAGACGCAGGCCCCCGTACATAGTCTGTCAGACGCTGGCCCCCGTACATAGTCTGTCAGACGCTGGCCCCCGTACATAGTCTGTCAGACGCTGGCCCCCGTACATAGTCTGTCAGACGCAGGCCCCGTACATAGTCTGTCAGACGCAGGCCCCGTACATAGCCTGTCAGACGCAGGCCCCGTACATAGTCTGTCAGACGCAGGCCCCGTACATAGTCTGTCAGACGCAGGCCCCCGTACATAGCCTGTCAGACGCAGGCCCTGTACATAGTCTGTCAGACGCTGGCCCCCGTACATAGTCTGTCAGACGCAGGCCCCCGTACATAGTCTGTCAGACGCAGGCCCTGTACATAGTCTGTCAGACGCCGCCACCGTACATAGTCTGTCAGACGCTGGCCACCGTACATAGTCTGTCAGACGCTGGCCCCCGTACATAGTCTGTCAGACATTGGGGTTGTTAGCTGATATAACTTTTGGATCACAAAATATGCCCTGATGTCCCTGGAGACTGAACTGGCACACATAGAGAGGACACTCAACCCTCCACAACTCTCCTAAACCCTCCACTAAACACTCCTGAATGCGACTCCACAGCGCCGTAGAAGGCTACAGTACACAGAGCAGGAAATGGTTATTATTCTCCTGGTGACGACTGAGCAAATGGGTTTAATCCCAGATCACAATCTGTTAAAGGTCTGACATCTGTAAGGGAAGTTGAGGAAGTGGGTTGTGTGGCAGTTGTTTCAGTCTGACAGTAATTAATAGTCCATCTCTAAGATGTATCATTATTCACAGAATGGTGAAAGAAAACAAGTTCAGTAGACTGATGACACACCTGCAGCTTTCCCATGGCAGGAAATAGCTTCTTCATATTTACCAGCTGCCAACAAGCGGTCTGCCTTCCTGGACTGCTGATGGGCCTGAGAGGAGATGTGGAGGGAGATTAAGGATTTATGCTTTTGAGAGAGATCTCATATTAACCTTATCATCTTACCTACAAATGCACAAATCCTGCCCTGCCAGATAAGACGGTGAAGTACTTCTACACCATAGAAGTGCTGGCGAGAGAGGCTATCAGAAGGGTCTATCTGAGAAGTCCCATCAGTCCTAATTTCATGTCTGCACAAATAGGTGCACAAAAAATGTTTACTTCATGTCAGAACGGAACAAAATAGCGTTAACTTGATGTTGGTAAAATGCCGTCATTTAAAGGATTGATTATTATATTCTTAGCTATGAGTCTAACTAGGTAATAAAACGCAGGGATAAAGTGAAAGGTATCTTTGGCTTTTCTCGTCTGGTTCCTCTTTCACAATATGTTTACTTCTTTAGTTAGCTAGTTGCCTACTGCTTGTCACACATGTATACACATATATAAAGTTAGCTAGCTAGATACATGAGTTGACCTACTCCAGAATAAAGCTTTAGCTAGGTGAGCTATCATGTATGGAGGAAGCTTATTTAGCTAGTTACCGTTCCCTAGCTAGTTGTCTAGCTACAATCTTAGCTAGCTAAATTGGACTATTGTTAGCCAGTTAGCTAAGTTAATATACAGCCAAAATCACAACATATCTGGCAAGCTAACAAACCTTGGCACTTTGCATTGGACATGAGAACAATCTAGGAGGATACAGAGTAAAGTGTTATAAACACCGAGGTCAATCAGCCCCTGGCTTTGTTTCCAGGATCACAACAAGGGGCTAACGTTGGCTAGGGATGTAGTTAGCTAGCTAGCCTGTTAGCCTACTAGATATTACAACATCAACAGAAACTTACGAGGTTAAGAGGACTGTCCACTACCTCCATATTCTTCAGGAGTAAAAACTACATGAAACGTCTTGAAGTCCCTCGCAGTCGGTCATCGGTGCTACTGTTTTATTCCCGAGACCAAATATTCGGGTTAATAAACCGGGCTGCTAAAATTAGAAAACGTTTAAAAATACAGGACAAATAGCTAGATAGCCAGCTAAACAAGGTCATGCCTAGATGGGATACAGCTTTTGTCAAATTGTCGATAAAAGTATATTATTGACATGTTTTGAATATCAGCTAAACCTTCCTCTTTTCCTAGCCTTAACCTAATAATCCTAATCTGATGCGTTAGTTATCCTAAACTGCGTAATAAATTATTCTAAATCTGCTACAAAAAGTACATGTTGACAATAGCTGTATCCATTCTAGACTCAACCGCTAAACAAGGACAAATAACGTGATGACGTTAACTTTCTTGACGTAATTTCCTCATTTCCGTTTCTGACGGCGACAACACAGATAGAACAATGAGACAGATATTTCACCGGATGTATAAATATGAAGAATCCGGTTGGATTTTCCACCCACTACCAAATATGGTGATGATAGGAAGCCTAGTGGCCGGCAGTGCGAGAAGATGTAGTGTGATGGATTTTGGCCGACATTCTGAAAATGTTCTCATCAATCAAATCAAATTAATTTATAAAGCCCTTCTTACATCAGCTGATGTTACAAAGTGCTGTACAGAAACCCAGTCTAAAACCCCAAACAGCAATCAATGCAGGTGTAGAAGCACGGTGGCAAGGAAAAATGCCCTAGAAAGGCCAAAACCTAGGAAGAAACCTAGAGAGGAACCCGTTAATGAGGGGTGGCCAGTCCTCCTCTTGCTGTGCCGGGTGGAGATTACAACAGAACATGGCCAAGATGTTCAAATGTTCATAGATGACCAGTAGGGTCAAATAATAATAATCACAGTGGTTGTCGAGGGTGCAACAAGTCAGCACCTCAGGAGTAAATGTCAGTTGGCTTTTCATAGCCGATCATTCAGAGTATCTGTACTGCTCCTGCTGTCTCTAGAGAGTTGAAAACAGCAGGTCTATTAAACGTCTCCATGCAGTGTTCATTTTTTCCAAAAGTATAAATCTGTAACAAACCGAGTGGACTGCGTTTTGTAGACTTCACCCAAAGTTGATGGGTTATTTAGGAGTGGAAGGGTGAATTGAGTGACTGCAGAGTTGAGTTACTGCAGACGGCACTTCACAGAATAGGCGTTCCCTCACGCATATATGCAAATAAATGATAGAACGCGCCAACAGGATCTCACTAGCTCGTGCTTGGCTCTGCCCACCTCCTGCCCACCTCCCATTGGAAACTAAAGTCTCTGGGCTATCTTGGGTTAGTTAGAAAAAATCTTTGGCTACTTTCCAACATCTCACCACTAGAGGGAAACTGCGATTTATCAACATGTTGCCCGGTGTACTAAAGCAAAGATCGTCTATTATATTGACAAGATATTTGAGTGACCGCTCTAACAATGGAAATCCATGTCCTCAAAGATGGAAGGCAGGCGGTAGGAGGCGAGATCAAGTGGGACCATTCTAGCCAATAGGAGGGCAGATATACGTGTGAACAACAGGCCATAGACATACACGGAGGGCTCATCTTTGTATAAGGTCTGCGTTTGGTGTCGGCTCACCCCACTATGACGTTTTGATCCGGTCTGCGTTTGGTGTCGGCTCACCCCGCTATGACGTTACAGTAAGGTCTGCGTTTGGTGTCGGCTCACCCCGCTATGACGTTTTGATCCGGTCTGCGTTTGGTGTCGGCTCACCCCGCTATGACGTTTTGATCCGGTCTGCGTTTGGTGTCGGCTCACCCCGCTATGACGTTTTGATCCGGTCTGCGTTTGGTGTCGGCTCACCCCGCTATGACGTTTTGATCCGGTCTGCGTTTGGTGTCGGCTCACCCCGCTATGACGTTACAATAAGGTCTGCGTTTGGTGTCGGCTCACCCCGCTATGACGTTACAATAAGGTCTGCGTTTGGTGTCGGCTCACCCCGCTATGACGTTTTGATCCGGTCTGCGTTTGGTGTCGGCTCACCCCGCTATGACGTTTTGATCCGGTCTGCGTTTGGTGTCGGCTCACCCCGCTATGACGTTACAATAAGGTCTGCGTTTGGTGTCGGCTCACCCCGCTATGACGTTTTGATCCGGTCTGCGTTTGGTGTCGGCTCACCCCGCTATGGCGTTTTGATCCGGTCTGCGTTTGGTGTCGGCTCACCCCGCTATGACGTTTTGATCCGGTCTGCGTTTGGTGTCGGCTCACCCCGCTATGGCGTTTTGATCCGGTCTGCGTTTGGTGTCGGCTCACCCCGCTATGACGTTACAATAAGGTCTGCGTTTGGTGTCGGCTCACCCCGCTATGACGTTTTGATAAGGTCTGCGTTTGGTGTCGGCTCACCCCGCTATGACGTTTTGATCCGGTCTGCGTTTGGTGTCGGCTCACCCCGCTATGACGTTACAATAAGGTCTGCGTTTGGTGTCGGCTCACCCCGCTATGACGTTTTGATCCGGTCTGCGTTTGGTGTCGGCTCACCCCGCTATGACGTTTTGATCCGGTCTGCGTTTGGTGTCGGCTCACCCCGCTATGACGTTTTGATAAGGTCTACGTTTGGTGTCGGCTCACCCCGCTATGACGTTTTGATCCGGTCTGCGTTTGGTGTCTGCTCACCCCGCTATGACGTTTTAATAAGGTCTGCGTTTGGTGTCGGCTCACCCCGCTATGACGTTTTGATCCGGTCTGCGTTTGGTGTCGGCTCACCCCGCTATGACGTTACAATAAGGTCTGCGTTTGGTGTCGGCTCACCCCGCTATGACGTTTTGATCCGGTCTGCGTTTGGTGTCGGCTCACCCCGCTATGACGTTTTGATCCGGTCTGCGTTTGGTGTCGGCTCACCCCGCTATGACGTTTTGATAAGGTCTACGTTTGGTGTCGGCTCACCCCGCTATGACGTTTTAATAAGGTCTGCGTTTGGTGTCGGCTCACCCCGCTATGACGTTTTGATCCGGTCTGCGTTTGGTGTCGGCTCACCCCGCTATGACGTTTTGATCCGGTCTGCGTTTGGTGTCGGCTCACCCCGCTATGGCGTTACAATAAGGTCTGCGTTTGGTGTCGGCTCACCCCGCTATGACGTTTTGATCCGGTCTGCGTTTGGTGTCGGCTCACCCCGCTATGACGTTTTGATAAGGTCTGCGTTTGGTGTCGGCTCACCCCGCTATGACGTTTTGATCCGGTCTGCGTTTGGTGTCGGCTCACCCCGCTATGACGTTACAATAAGGTCTGCGTTTGGTGTCGGCTCACCCCGCTATGACGTTACAATAAGGTCTGCGTTTGGTGTCTGCTCACCCCGCTATGATGTTTTGATAAGGTCTACGTTTGGTGTCTGCTCACCCCGCTATGGCGTTTTGATCCGGTCTGCGTTTGGTGTCGGCTCACCCCGCTATGACGTTTTGATCCGGTCTGCGTTTGGTGTCGGCTCACCCCGCTATGACGTTTTGATCCGGTCTGCGTTTGGTGTCTGCTCACCCCGCTATGACGTTACAATAAGGTCTGCGTTTGGTGTCGGCTCACCCCGCTATGACGTTTTGATAAGGTCTGCGTTTGGTGTCGGCTCACCCCGCTATGACGTTTTGATCCGGTCTGCGTTTGGTGTCGGCTCACCCCGCTATGACGTTTTGATCCGGTCTGCGTTTGGTGTCGGCTCACCCCGCTATGACGTTTTGATCCGGTCTGCGTTTGGTGTCGGCTCACCCCGCTATGACGTTTTGATCCGGTCTGCGTTTGGTGTCGGCTCACCCCGCTATGACGTTTTGATCCGGTCTGCGTTTGGTGTCGGCTCACCCCGCTATGACGTTTTGATAAGGTCTGCGTTTGGTGTCGGCTCACCCCGCTATGACGTTTTGATCCGGTCTGCGTTTGGTGTCGGCTCACCCCGCTATGACGTTTTGATCCGGTCTGCGTTTGGTGTCGGCTCACCCCGCTATGACGTTTTGATCCGGTCTGCGTTTGGTGTCGGCTCACCCCGCTATGACGTTTTGATCCGGTCTGCGTTTGGTGTCGGCTCACCCCGCTATGACGTTTTGATCCGGTCTGCGTTTGGTGTCTGCTCACCCCGCTATGGCGTTTTGATCCGGTCTGCGTTTGGTGTCGGCTCACCCCGCTATGGCGTTTTGATAAGGTCTGCGTTTGGTGTCGGCTCACCCCGCTATGACGTTTTGATCCGGTCTGCGTTTGGTGTCGGCTCACCCCGCTATGACGTTTTGATCCGGTCTGCGTTTGGTGTCGGCTCACCCCGCTATGACGTTTTGATCCGGTCTGCGTTTGGTGTCGGCTCACCCCGCTATGACGTTTTGATCCGGTCTGCGTTTGGTGTCGGCTCACCCCGCTATGACGTTTTGATAAGGTCTGCGTTTGGTGTCGGCTCACCCCGCTATGACGTTTTGATCCGGTCTGCGTTTGGTGTCGGCTCACCCCGCTATGACGTTTTGATAAGGTCTGCGTTTGGTGTCGGCTCACCCCGCTATGACGTTTTGATCCGGTCTGCGTTTGGTGTCGGCTCACCCCGCTATGACGTTTTGATCCGGTCTGCGTTTGGTGTCGGCTCACCCCGCTATGACGTTTTGATCCGGTCTGCGTTTGGTGTCGGCTCACCCCGCTATGACGTTTTGATCCGGTCTGCGTTTGGTGTCGGCTCACCCCGCTATGACGTTTTGATCCGGTCTGCGTTTGGTGTCTGCTCACCCCGCTATGGCGTTTTGATCCGGTCTGCGTTTGGTGTCGGCTCACCCCGCTATGGCGTTTTGATAAGGTCTGCGTTTGGTGTCGGCTCACCCCGCTATGACGTTTTGATCCGGTCTGCGTTTGGTGTCTGCTCACCCCGCTATGACGTTTTGATAAGGTCTGCGTTTGGTGTCGGCTCACCCCGCTATGGCGTTTTGATCCGGTCTGCGTTTGGTGTCGGCTCACCCCGCTATGACGTTTTGATCCGGTCTGCGTTTGGTGTCGGCTCACCCCGCTATGACGTTTTGATCCGGTCTGCGTTTGGTGTCGGCTCACCCCGCTATGACGTTTTAATAAGGTCTGCGTTTGGTGTCGGCTCACCCCGCTATGACGTTTTGATCCGGTCTGCGTTTGGTGTCGGCTCACCCCGCTATGACGTTTTGATCCGGTCTGCGTTTGGTGTCGGCTCACCCCGCTATGACGTTTTAATAAGGTCTGCGTTTGGTGTCGGCTCACCCCGCTATGACGTTTTGATCCGGTCTGCGTTTGGTGTCTGCTCACCCCACTATGACGTTTTGATCCGGTCTGCGTTTGGTGTCGGCTCACCCCGCTATGACGTTTTAATAAGGTCTGCGTTTGGTGTCTGCTCACCCCGCTATGACGTTTTGATCCGGTCTGCGTTTGGTGTCTGCTCACCCCGCTATGACGTTTTGATCCGGTCTGCGTTTGGTGTCGGCTCACCCCGCTATGGCTTTTTGATCCGGTCTGCGTTTGGTGTCGGCTCACCCCGCTATGACGTTTTAATAAGGTCTGCGTTTGGTGTCGGCTCACCCCGCTATGACGTTTTAATAAGGTCTGCGTTTGGTGTCGGCTCACCCCGCTATGACGTTTTGATAAGGTCTGCGTTTGGTGTCTGCTCACCCCGCTATGACGTTTTAATAAGGTCTGCGTTTGGTGTCGGCTCACCCCGCTATGACGTTTTGATCCGGTCTGCGTTTGGTGTCGGCTCACCCCGCTATGACGTTTTGATCCGGTCTGCGTTTGGTGTCGGCTCACCCCGCTATGACGTTTTGATCCGGTCTGCGTTTGGTGTCGGCTCACCCCGCTATGGCGTTTTGATCCGGTCTGCGTTTGGTGTCGGCTCACCCCGCTATGACGCTTTGATAAGGTCTGCGTTTGGTGTCGGCTCACCCCGCTATGACGTTTTGATCCGGTCTGCGTTTGGTGTCAGATGATGCCTTAATAGAAAATGACTCAAGTAAAAGTGGAAGTCACCCAGTAAAATACTGCTTGAGTAAAGGTATTTGGTTGTTAAATATACTTAAGTATCAACAGTAAATGTAATTGCTAAAATATACTTAAGTATCAACAGTAAATGTAATTGCTAAAATATACTTAAGTATCAACAGTAAATGTAATTGCTAAAATATACTTAAGTATCAACAGTAAATGTAATTGCTAAAATATACTTAAGTATCAACAGTAAATGTAATTGCTAAAATATACTTAAGTATCAACAGTAAATGTAATTGCTAAAATATACTTAAGTATCAACAGTAAATGTAATTGCTAAAATATACTTAAGTATCAACAGTAAATGTAATTGCTAAAATATACTTAAGTATCAACAGTAAATGTAATTGCTAAAATATACTTAAGTATCAACAGTAAATGTAATTGCTAAATATACTTAAGTATCAACAGTAAATGTAATTGCTAAAATATACTTAAGTATCAACAGTAAATGTAATTGCTAAAATATACTTAAGTATCAACAGTAAATGTAATTGCTAAAATATACTTAAGTATCAACAGTAAATGTAATTGCTAAAATATACTTAAGTATCAACAGTAAATGTAATTGCTAAAATATACTTAAGTATCAACAGTAAATGTAATTGCTAAAATATACTTAAGTATCAACAGTAAATGTAATTGCTAAAATATACTTAAGTATCAACAGTAAATGTAATTGCTAAAATATACTTAAGTATCAACAGTAAATGTAATTGCTAAAATATACTTAAGTATCAACAGTAAATGTAATTGCTAAAATATACTTAAGTATCAACAGTAAATGTAATTGCTAAAATATACTTAAGTATCAACAGTAAATGTAATTGCTAAAATATACTTAAGTATCAACAGTAAATGTAATTGCTAAATATACTTAAGTATCAACAGTAAATGTAATTGCTAAAATATACTTAAGTATCAACAGTAAATGTAATTGCTAAAATATACTTAAGTATCAACAGTAAATGTAATTGCTAAAATATACTTAAGTATCAACAGTAAATGTAATTGCTAAAATATACTTAAGTATCAACAGTAAATGTAATTGCTAAAATATACTTAAGTATCAACAGTAAATGTAATTGCTAAAATATACTTAAGTATCAACAGTAAATGTAATTGCTAAAATATACTTAAGTATCAACAGTAAATGTAATTGCTAAAATATACTTAAGTATCAACAGTAAATGTAATTGCTAAAATATACTTAAGTATCAACAGTAAATGTAATTGCTAAAATATACTTAAGTATCAACAGTAAATGTAATTGCTAAAATATACTTAAGTATCAACAGTAAATGTAATTGCTAAAATATACTTAAGTATCAACAGTAAATGTAATTGCTAAAATATACTTAAGTATCAACAGTAAATGTAATTGCTAAAATATACTTAAGTATCAACAGTAAATGTAATTGCTAAAATATACTTAAGTATCAACAGTAAATGTAATTGCTAAAATATACTTAAGTATCAACAGTAAATGTAATTGCTAAAATATACTTAAGTATCAACAGTAAATGTAATTGCTAAAATATACTTAAGTATCAACAGTAAATGTAATTGCTAAAATATACTTAAGTATCAACAGTAAATGTAATTGCTAAAATATACTTAAGTATCAACAGTAAATGTAATTGCTAAAATATACTTAAGTATCAACAGTAAATGTAATTGCTAAAATATACTTAAGTATCAACAGTAAATGTAATTGCTAAAATATACTTAAGTATCAACAGTAAATGTAATTGCTAAAATATACTTAAGTATCAACAGTAAATGTAATTGCTAAAATATACTTAAGTATCAACAGTAAATGTAATTGCTAAAATATACTTAAGTATCAACAGTAAATGTAATTGCTAAAATATACTTAAGTATCAACAGTAAATGTAATTGCTAAAATATACTTAAGTATCAACAGTAAATGTAATTGCTAAAATATACTTAAGTATCAACAGTAGAAGTGAAATATAAATAATTTAATATTCCTATATTAAAGCCTTATATTAAAGCCTTATATTAAAGCCTTATATTAAAGCCTTATATTAAAGCCTTATATTAAAGCCTTATATTAAAGCCTTATATTAAAGCCTTATATTAAAGCCTTATATTAAAGCAGACGGCACCATTTTCCTGTTTTAAAAATGTACAGATAGCCAGGGGCACACTCCAACACTCACACATTATTTACAAAAGATGCATTTGTGCTTAGTAAGTCCTCCAGATCAGAGGCAGTAGGGATGACCAGGTGTTCTCTGTTTAGTGAGTCCTCCAGATCAGAGGCAGTAGGGATGACCAGGTGTTCTCTGTTTAGTGAGTCCTTCAGATCAGAGGCAGTAGGGATGACCAGGTGTTCTCTGTTTAGTGAGTCCTCCAGATCAGAGGCAGTAGGGATGTTCTCTGTTTAGTGAGTCCTCCAGATCAGAGGCAGTAGGGATGTTCTCTGTTTAGTGAGTCCTCCAGATCAGAGGCAGTAGGGATGTTCTCTGTTTAGTGAGTCCTCCAGATCAGAGGCAGTAGGGATGTTCTCTGTTTAGTGAGTCCTCCAGATCAGAGGCAGTAGGGATGTTCTCTGTTTAGTGAGTCCTCCAGATCAGAGGCAGTAGGGATGACCAGGTGTTCTCTGTTTAGTGAGTCCTCCAGACCAGAGGCAGTAGGGATGACCAGGGATGTTCTCTGTTTAGTGAGTCCTCCAGATCAGAGGCAGTAGGGATGACCAGGTGTTCTCTGTTTAGTGAGTCCTTCAGATCAGAGGCAGTAGGGATGACCAGGTGTTCTCTGTTTAGTGAGTCCTCCAGATCAGAGGCAGTAGGGATGACCACGTGTTCTCTGTTTAGAGAGTCCTCCAGATCAGAGGCAGTAGGGATGACCACGTGTTCTCTGTTTAGAGAGTCCTCCAGATCAGAGGCAGTAGGGATGACCACGTGTTCTCTGTTTAGAGAGTCCTCCAGATCAGAGGCAGTAGGGATGACCAGGGATGTTCTCTGTTTAGTGAGTCCTCCAGATCAGAGGCAGTAGGGATGACCAGGTGTTCTCTGTTTAGAGAGTCCTCCAGATCAGAGGCAGTAGGGATGACCAGGTGTTCTCTGTTTAGAGAGTCCTCCAGATCAGAGGCAGTAGGGATGACCACGTGTTCTCTGTTTAGTGAGTCCTCCAGATCAGAGGCAGTAGGGATGACCAGGTGTTCTCTGTTTAGTGAGTCCTCCAGATCAGAGGCAGTAGGGATGACCAGGTGTTCTCTGTTTAGTGAGTCCTCCAGATCAGAGGCAGTAGGGATGACCAGGTGTTCTCTGTTTAGTGAGTCCTCCAGATCAGAGGCAGTAGGGATGACCAGGTGTTCTCTGTTTAGAGAGTCCTCCAGATCAGAGGCAGTAGGGATGACCAGGTGTTCTCTGTTTAGTGAGTCCTCCAGACCAGAGGCAGTAGGGATGACCACATGTTCTCTGTTTAGAGAGTCCTCCAGATCAGAGGCAGTAGGGATGACCACATGTTCTCTGTTTAGAGAGTCCTCCAGATCAGAGGCAGTAGGGATGACCACATGTTCTCTGTTTAGAGAGTCCTCCAGATCAGAGGCAGTAGGGATGACCACGTGTTCTCTGTTTAGAGAGTCCTCCAGATCAGAGGCAGTAGGGATGACCACGTGTTCTCTGTTTAGAGAGTCCTCCAGATCAGAGGCAGTAGGGATGACCACGTGTTCTCTGTTTAGTGAGTCCTCCAGACCAGAGGCAGTAGGGACGACCAGGGATGTTCTCTGTTTAGAGAGTCCTCCAGATCAGAGGCAGTAGGGATGACCAGGTGTTCTCTGTTTAGAGAGTCCTCCAGATCAGAGGCAGTAGGGATGACCAGGTGTTCTCTTGATAAGTGCACAAATTTCAGTACTTTACACCACTGGGGCTTGTGGAAATGAGCTAGAAAACCACTGACTGTAGTTACGTGTACAACACACATTATCTTCCTTATAAGTAAAAGGAAAACCAGCATAGGCTAACACGATGACTGTTGTGACCTTTTTATTGACAAGTCTTTAGTAAGCTAGTCAGCTACTTTTTTATGTGGTGATATGCTAGCTAGCGTTAGCCCACCAGGGAAGGGATATTTAGCTAGCTAGTAAACGTTAACTCATGGCAAGGTTAATTGGTTAGCTAGCATGTCAGAAAAGTCTGATTACGCGAAAGGTGAACTAATGTTATCTAGCTAGCTAGCTAAATATTGCCTGGTGGGCTAGCTAGTTAGGCACCTTGGTTGGCTACTTAGCTACATTAGCTAAAGTTGGCATGCTCAATGTTGTCCCTATACAAAACACAGAAATGGTTTTGTTCCACGAGTGCATCTGTTGAACATGACTAATCAAATGACCTGTGAAGTCTGTTAGAAATGTCAGCAGGGATGGAAATTCAGCTAGCCTGAGGCTAGTAGACAATGAGCCAAACTAGCCTGACACGGGAGTGAAATTTTGCCTTTCAACATTGCATGCCACAGATTTAGGACTTGAATATAGAAATCGTTGTTCTGTTGGCCTGTGCCCAAAGTCCTTGTTACATCCTTATGTTGCATCCCTGCATGTCAGTCCCTCATCACTGTTGGTTCTCCTCAGTGACCTCACAGCTGAGGGTTTTAACTTTCCTCTTGAAAATTAGAAGTACAATCATATAGCTCATCGCAATACTTCAGCTCTTCAGCAACCTTTCAGTTACAGGCCCAATGCTCTAACCACTAGACTACCTGCCGCCCCTACGCTCTAACCACTAGGCTACCTGCCGCCCCTACACTCTAACCACTAGGCTACCTGCTCTAACCACTAGGCTACCTGCCGTCCCCACACTCTAACCACTAGGCTACCTGCCGCCCCTACACTCTAACCACTAGGCTACCTGCCGTCCCTACACTCTAACCACTAGGCTACCTGCTCTAACCACTAGGCTACCTGCCGTCCCCACACTCTAACCACTAGGCTACCTGCCGTCCCTACACTCTAACCACTTGGCATCTTTCCGTCCCTACTTGAGCTTTATCTAGTTGAGCATTCCAGATAGCTCATCCATTCCAGATAGCTCATCCATTCCAGATAGCTCATCCATTCCAGATAGTTACTCCATTCCAGATAGCTCCTCCATTCCAGATAGCTCCTCCATTCCAGATAGCTCCTCCATTCCAGATAGCTCCTCCATTCCAGATAGCTCCTCCATTCCAGATAGCTCCTCCATTCCAGATAGCTCATCCATTCCAGATAGTTTCTCCATTCCAGATAGTTTCTCCATTCCAGATAGCTCCTCCATTCCAGATAGTTCCTCCATTCCAGATAGCTCCTCCATTCCAGATAGCTCCTCCATTCCAGATAGCTCCTCCATTCCAGATAGCTCATCCATTCCAGATAGTTTCTCCATTCCAGATAGCTCCTCCATTCCAGATAGCTCCTCCATTCCAGATAGCTCCTCCATTCCAGATAGCTCCTCCATTCCAGATAGCTCCTCCATTCCAGATTGCTCCTCCATTCCAGATAGTTTCTCCATTCCAGATAGTTTCTCCATTCCAGATAGTTTCTCCATTCCAGATAGCTCCTCCATTCCAGATAGCTCATCCATTCCAGATAGTTTCTCCATTCCAGATAGTTTCTCCATTCCAGATAGCTCCTCCATTCCAAATAGCTCCTCCTTTCCAGCAGAAATGTCTCATCCACATAGTAGGATTGTAGATGTGCAGATAAACCCAAAACCCAGTTTATTTTCCGTTACTGTAGTCAAGTCTGTGGGTTAAGGTATTTTAATATAGATTCCACCATTTTAATAATCAACTTAGCTAGCTAGTAAAGGTACCTTTTGTTTTGTCTTTCAGATGGGTGGACCGGAAACCCAGTGACAACACTCGGGTCTGTAGCCGCCATTTTCTGATGGGAAAGAGAAATGTCCCTGTATTTACAGAAGAGGAAGATCCAGACAGTTGATTGGGAAACAAGAACAAACAACGAGGCATGAGGATTGGGTGTTTAGTACGATAAACAATGTGTTTTCTGTCCAGAGAAAGATGGTGGTACAATAACAAAGCCCCCTCACCCCACCTCTGTTTTGGGAAGGAAGCTGAGGGATGGGAGAAATGTTACCACTCTCAAATTCATAGACAGAGCTATCGATGCAAGGACTGACCATCCAGGATATTGAAATGATGGTTTGACCCATGTTATGAGGCTATACAGGACTGACCATCCAGGATATTGAAATGATAGATTGACCCATGTTATGAGGCTATACAGGACTGACCATCCAGGATATTGAAATGATAGATTGACCCATGTTATGAGGCTATACAGGACTGACCATCCAGAATATTGAAATGATAGATTGACCCATGTTATGAGGCTATACAGGACTGACCATCCAGAATATTGAAATGATAGATTGACCCATGTTATGAGGCTATACAGGACTGACCATCCAGGATATTGAAATGATAGATTGACCCATGTTATGAGGCTATACAGGACTGACCATCCAGGATATTGAAATGATAGTTTGACCCATGTTATGAGGCTATACAGCGTGTATTTACATTCACTTTGTTTACAAACATTGGGGTCAAACCAGCTTCTATTTTGGGTTCTGATGGGGTATGACAGTTGAACTAAGCTCATTATACATTTACCAGTTATACGGGTAAATATCATCAAGTCCAAAAATGTTTGTAGCAACTAAGGATCCCTTTAAAATGATGAAACATGATGTATGTAGCAACTAAGGATCCCTTTAAAATGATGAAACATGATGTTTGTAGCAACTAAGGATCCCTTTAAAATGATGAAACATGATGTTTGTAGCAACTAAGGATCCCTTTAAAATGATGAAACATGTTGATGAATCTGAACTGTTAACTGCTTACACTTTTGTTGAACAACGGGTCAAACTAAATACCCTGTCATATGACCTATGACCTACGCTGTCTATCAGCAGGATACATCCACCATCTTCAGAGCATCATTAAACCATTCTGAGGTGACAGGTAGCCTAGTGGTTAAGAACGTGGGACCAACTAAAAGGTTGCTGGTTTGAATCCCCGAACATACTTAAATCTAGCAAGGCACTTAACCATAATTACTCATGTAAGTTACTCTGCATAAGTTACTGTTATCTGGGTCCTAGTTAACCTGCTGTTCTCTGGGTCCTAGTTAACCTGCTGTTCTCTGGGTCCTAGCTAACCTGCTGTTCTCTGAGTCCTAGTTAACCTGCTGTTCTCTGGGTCCTAGTTAACCTGCTGTTCTCTGGGTCCTAGTTAACCTGCTGTTCTCTGGGTCCTAGTTAACCTGCTGTTCTCTGGGTCCTAGTTAACCTGCTGTTCTCTGGGTCCTAGCTAACCTGCTGTTCTCTGGGTCCTAGTTAACCTGCCGTTCTCTGGGTCCTAGTTAACCTGCCGTTCTCTGGGTCCTAGTTAACCTGCTGTTCTCTGGGTCCTAGTTAACCTGCTGTTCTCTGGGTCCTAGTTAACCTGCTGTTCTCTGGGTCCTAGTTAACCTGCTGTTCTCTGGGTCCTAGTTAACCTGCGGTTCTCTGGGTCCTAGTTAACCTGCTGTTCTCTGGGTCCTAGTTAACCTGCTGTTCTCTGGGTCCTAGTTAACCTGCTGTTCAGTTACTGTTCTCTGGGTCCTAATTACCCAGTCAATGAAGTCTGTCTGAGAGGACTGTTAAAGTCTGTCTGAAGAGGACCGTTAAAGTCTGTCTGAGAGGACTGTTAAAGTCTGTCTGAGAGGACTGTTAAAGTCTATCTGAAGAGGACTGTGATATTTATACAGTCTATGAAGTCTGTCTGAAGAGGACTGTTAAAGTCTGTCTGAAGAGGACTGTTATATTAAAACAGTCTATGAAGTCTGTCTGAGAGGACTGTTAAAGTCTGTCTGAAGAGGACCGTTACATTCATACAGTCTGTAATATCTCTGCTGACTGTGAGGCCTGCCTTGTTCTTCAGAGAGATGAATATTCCAGTGACCTGAGTGTTCTACAAGGGCCTCCCTGTTCCAACACAATGGAGTGGAGAGAGAGGAGCGGTCCTAGTGGAACTCAGTGGGTGTCCTGCCCCCCACGCTCCCTTACAACACATGGGGATTGAGACAGAACTCATTGAAAAAGAAAGATGCAGTCAGCCCGTTCATGATGTACAGGGAGGCTTGGCGGCAGTGCTGTCATTGTTCTCTGTCTGTCCAGAGGTGCTGTATCTGGGCCCTAACTGGGCTGTATCTGGGCCCTAAACTGGGCTGTATCTGGGCCCTAACTGGGCTGTATCTGGGCCCTAACTGGGCCCTGACTGGGCCGTATCTGGGCCCTAAACTGGGCCGTATCTAGGCCGTATCTGGGACCTAACTGAAGGCACCCAGTTCGCTTCATAGTGCACTTCTTTAGACCAGGGCTCTGTGCAAAATCTAGGGAATAGGGTTCCATTAGGTACACACACCACATCACCTGATTCCTCTGATGTGACTACAGTCTGTTCCTGATTCCTCTGATGTGACTACAGTCTGTTCCTGATTCCTCTGATGTGACTACAGTCTGTTCCTGATTCCTCTGATGTGACTACAGTCTGTTCCCGATTCCTCTGATGTGACTACAGTCTGTTCCTGATTCCTCTGATGTGACTACCGTCTGTTCCTGATTCCTCTGATGTGACTACAGTCTGTTCCTGATTCCTCTGATGTGACTACAGTCTGTTCCTGATTCCTCTGATGTGACTACAGTCTGTTCCTGATTCCTCTGATGTGACTACAGTCTGTTCCTGATTCCTCTGATGTGACTACAGTCTGTTCCTGATTCATCTGATGTGACTACAGTCTGTTCCTGATTCCTCTGATGTGACTACAGTCTGTTCCTGATTCCTCTGATGTGACTACAGTCTGTTCCTGATTCCTCTGATGTGACTACAGTCTGTTCCTGATTCCTCTGGTGTGACTACAGTCTGTTCCTGATTCCTCTGATGTGACTACAGTCTGTTCCTGATTCCTCTGATGTGACTACAGTCTGTTCCTGATTCCTCTGATGTGACTACAGTCTGTTCCTGATTCCTCTGATGTGACTACAGTCTGTTCCTGATTCCTCTGATGTGACTACAGTCTGTTCCTGATGTGACTACAGTCTGTTAATTGTCAGCCAGTCAGGAAGTGAAAAACACATCTCTGTTTAGGTGTTGGTTGTCTACTGTTGTGTTTGATATCATGGTGGATGAACACCCACTCAGGCAATCGGTGTGTAGCTGTGCTTCTATCCCAAGCTCCCAGGTCTTCCTCTTCATCCTCCTCACACCTCCAGAATGTCAGTGCTCCTTTATCACGGCTGTCTATCTGTCAGGAAGTGTCAGGAAGTCTGTCCCCAGCTGTCAGAACTGTGAGGATGGTGGAATACAGTGGAATGTGAGTGTAGGAGGAAGGCCTGTGTCTTTTACCTGCATGAAGGCTAAAAGGCTGAAAGGTTGTGATGAGCCAGCTTCTCTCCCAGGCTCTGTCCCTCTAGGAGGCCGTCAGGACAGGGATCTACTGCCCACACACCTCCAGGCCCTCTCTGCCACTCTTAAACCCAACTCATTGTTCCCTCTCTTCTTCTCCATTCTGCAGGCTGCAGCATTTTCCGTCCTAGCAGAACAGAGCAGGTTCCTGTGTGTGTGTGTGTGTGTGTGTATGGGGAAGCCCACACAGCCAGCCCTCTAAAGGCAGAAAGAGACTGGTGGGAGCTCTGGGCATCCCTGGGGGACTAATGTGCTTAACAAGTATGTCTTTCTTATAACTACACATGTTAAGCAATCAGACGGCTCCTTCCATCCAGTGCTGTCCAGTGTCCCATCCACTCACAGTTTACACAGCTTTCCCATCCACTCACAGTTTACACAGCTGTCTCCTGGTGTCCCATCCACTCACAGTTTACACAGCTGTCCCCTGGTGTCTCATCCACTCCCAGTTTACACAGCTTTCCCCCTGGTGTCCCATCCACTCACAGTTTACACAGCTTTCCCATCCACTCACAGTTTACACAGCTTTCCCCTGGTGTCCCATCCACTCACAGTTTACACAGCTTTCCCCTGGTGTCCCATCCACTCACAGTTTACACAGCTGTCCCCTGGCCTGGACACATTTGTGTTGTATATACACTGGCATGATGTCCTGATCAGTTGCATTACAGGCCGACATAGTGTGGGTTATCATTGTTCTGTATTCAGGATCCAGTGACAGCCTGCCTGCATGTATTCCAAAGGAGGTCAGTCATTTTACGACAGTAATAGCATTTAGTACTATTATGGGATGGAAAAGTTCTTCATAAATCTCTATGGATTAGCCTCATATGATCTTCTGAATTACTACTGTTGGGGTATGACATATCTCCACACCAAACTCCTGAGGCCAGATGTCATGGTGGAGCAGCATCTCCACACCAAACTCCTGAGGCCAGGTGTCATGGTGGAGCAGCATCTCCACACCAAACTCCTGAGGCCAGATGTCATGGTGGAGCAGAATCTCCACACCAAACTCCTGAGGCCAGATGTCATGGTGGAGCAGCATCTCCACACCAAACTCCTGAGGTTAGGTGTCATGGTGGAGCAGCATCTCCACACCAAACTCCTGAGGCCAGATGTCATGGTGGAGCAGCATCTCCACACCAAACTCCTGAGGTCAGATGTCATGGTGGAGCAGCATCTACACACCAAACTCCTGAGGTTAGGTGTCATGGTGGAGCAGCATCTCCACACCAAACTCCAAAGTCCAGATGTCATGGTGGAGCAGCATCTTCACACCAAACTCCTAAGGCCAGATGTCATGGTGGAGCAGCATCTCCACAGCAAACTCCTGAGGTCAGATGTCATGGTGGAGCAGCATCTTCACACCAAACTCCTAAGGATAGATGTCATGGTGGAGCAGCATCTCCACACCTAACTCCTGAGGCCAGATGTCATGGTGGAGCAGCATCTCCACAGCAAACTCCTGAGGTCAGATGTCATGGTGGAGCAGCATCTCCACACCAAACTCCTGAGGCCAGATGTCATGGTGGAGCAGCATCTCCACACCAAACTCCTGAGGCCAGATGTCATGGTGGAGCAGCATCTCCACACCAAACTCCTGAGGCCAGATGTCATGGTGGAGCAGCATCTCCACACCAAACTCCTGAGGTCAGATGTCATGGTGGAGCAGCATCTCCACAGCAAACTCCTGAGGTCAGATGTCATGGTGGAGCAGCATCTTCACACCAAACTCCTAAGGATAGATGTCATGGTGGAGCAGCATCTCCACACCTAACTCCTGAGGCCAGATGTCATGGTGGAGCAGCATCTCCACAGCAAACTCCTGAGGTCAGATGTCATGGTGGAGCAGCATCTCCACACCAAACTCCTGAGGCCAGATGTCATGGTGGAGCAGCATCTCCACACCAAACTCCTGAGGCCAGATGTCATGGTGGAGCAGCATCTCCACACCAAACTCCTAAGGCCAGATGTCATGGTGGAGCAGCATCTTCACACCAAACTCCTAAGTCCAGATGTCATGGTGGAGCAGCATCTTCACACCAAACTCCTAAGTCCAGATGTCATGGTGGAGCAGCATCTTCACACCAAACTCCTAAGGATAGATGTCATGGTGGAGCAGCATCTCCACACCAAACTCCTGAGGCCAGATGTCATGGTGGAGCAGCATCTCCACACCAAACTCCTGAGGTCAGATGTCATGGTGGAGCAGCATCTCCACAGCAAACTCCTGAGGTCAGATGTCATGGTGGAGCAGCATCTTCACACCAAACTCCTAAGGATAGATGTCATGGTGGAGCAGCATCTCCACACCTAACTCCTGAGGCCAGATGTCATGGTGGAGCAGCATCTCCACAGCAAACTCCTGAGGTCAGATGTCATGGTGGAGCAGCATCTCCACACCAAACTCCTGAGGCCAGATGTCATGGTGGAGCAGCATCTCCACACCAAACTCCTGAGGCCAGATGTCATGGTGGAGCAGCATCTCCACACCAAACTCCTAAGGCCAGATGTCATGGTGGAGCAGCATCTTCACACCAAACTCCTAAGTCCAGATGTCATGGTGGAGCAGCATCTTCACACCAAACTCCTAAGTCCAGATGTCATGGTGGAGCAGCATCTTCACACCAAACTCCTAAGTCCAGATGTCATGGTGGAGCAGCATCTCCACACCAAACTCCTGAGGCCAGATGTCATGGTGGAGCAGCATCTCCACACCAAACTCCTGAGGTCAGATGTCATGGTGGAGCAGCATCTCCACACCAAACTCCTGAGGTCAGATGTCATGGTGGAGCAGCATCTCCACACCAAACTCCTGAGGTCAGATGTCATGGTGGAGCAGCATCTCCACAGCAAACTCCTAATGACCGATGTCATGGTGGAGCAGCATCTCCACACCAAACTCCTAAGGACAGATGTCATGGTGGAGCAGCAGCACTAGTTCTTTGTGACAGACAGATGTTGGTGGACAGATATTAATGATAGATGTGAACTCACAGGCCGAAAGTTTCCTCAACTTAAAACAACAGTTTGAAACAGCAGAGACCTCCACAAACACTCAATGTCAAAATGTCTCTTCACAACAAGAGTATTGTTTGGCCAGGGTGAAGTCAGAGGGTTGAGTTGACACAAGCCTCCACCACATCTGTCCCCATCCTTATCAATGTCACGTGGCTTTCCTTCTCTACTAATGAGGAAGAAGTTGATCTTCAGATAAAACTAGAATTGATAAAACAATCAAATTCAGAGACGGCTCTTTATGTAAATCATTGAATGAACTAAAGCTAATGCTATAAACATTGAATCTCAGATGATACTGTCTAAATGGCCTCTGATGGTACGATGCCAGCTGAGAGAGCTGTTTACCAAGCAGAGGTGGTATTGCTGCCATTACTCTACCCAGAGGTGGTATTGCTGCCATTACTCTACCCAGAGGTAATGGGGACGGATGTAAAGAAATATGAATAATTAGATATTGTTCTGGATCTTTCCTCAGTCTTTTTAATAAACAGAGAGCAGGGTTATCTTGTGTGTCTAGCTAGAGGTTCTGTGGCGTATGGAGTCTCATCTGTATCAGTTATAACTCTGGGTGGAAGTTTTCATATCTATCGAGACGTCCCTGCCTTGATAGACAATTATTTTTCCACTGCTTAGTTTTTATCATGAAATGGATTGACATTTCAGGTGTCCACTATTCCACTGTGTTCATCTTGTTTCTCTTCCAGTTCCATGTTGTGACTTTTCATATCCTGTCTGTTATTGGTGTCCTTAGTGTTAGCACGTGGACTCACACCACATACCCTGTCTGTCCTTAGTGTTAGCACGTGGACTCACACCACATACCCTGTCTGTCCTTAGTGTTAGCACGTGGACTCACACCACATACCCTGTCTGTCCTTAGTGTTAGCACGTGGACTCACACCACATACCCTGTCTGTCCTTAGTGTTAGCACGTGGACTCACACCACATACCCTGTCTGTCCTTAGTGTTAGCACGTGGACTCACACCACATACCCTGTCTGTCCTTAGTGTTAGCACGTGGACTCACACCACATACCCTGTCTGTCCTTAGTGTTAGCATGTGGACTCACACCACATACCCTGTCTGTCCTTAGTGTTAGCACGTGGACTCACACCACATACCCTGTCTGTCCTTAGTGTTAGCATGTGGACTCACACCACATACCCTGTCTGTCCTTAGTGTTAGCACGTGGAAGTCACACCACATACCCTGTCTGTCCTTAGTGTTAGCACGTGGACTCACACCACATACCCTGTCTGTCCTTAGTGTTAGCACGTGGACTCACACCACATACCCTGTCTGTCCTTAGTGTTAGCACGTGGAAGTCACACCACATACCCTGTCTGTCCTTAGTGTTAGCACGTGGAAGTCACATCACAAACCCTAAATATACATTATAAAACATTCATATTCATAAATTGTACTCTACCATCAGCTCCACCCACTTAAACTTGTAATCTGTGGCAGTGTGAACAGAGGGTCTTAACGTGGCAGAACAGAGGGTCTTAATGTGGTAGAACAGAGGGTCTTAACGTGGGGGTCTTAACGTGGCAGAACAGAGGGTCTTAACGTGGGGGTCTTAACGTGGCAGAACAGAGGGTCTTAACGTGGGGGTCTTAACGTGGTAGAACAGAAGGTCGTAACGTGGTAGAACAGAGGGTCTTAATGTGGCAGAACAGAGGGTCTTAACGTGGCCGAATAGAAGTTCTTAACGTGGGGGTCTTAACGTGGCAGAACAGAGGGTCTTAACGTGGGGGTCTTAATGTGGCAGAACAGAGGGTCTTAACATGGCAGAAGAGAGGGTCTTAACGTGGTAGAACAGAGGGTCTTAACGTGGTAGAACAGAAGGTCTTAACGTGGCAGAACAGAGGGTCTTAATGTGGCAGAACAGAGGGTCTTAACGTGGCCGAACAGAAGGTCTTAACGTGGCAGAACAGAGGGTCTTAACGTGGGGGTCTTAATGTGGCAGAACAGAAGGTCTTAACGTGGTAGAACATAGGGTCTTAACGTGGCAGAACAGAGGGTCTTAACGTGGCAGAACAGAGGATCTTAACGTGGCAGAACAGAGGGTCTTAACGTGGGGGTCTTAACGTGGCAGAACAGAGGGTCTTAACGTGGGGGTCTTAACGTGGCAGAAGAGAGGGTCTTAACGTGGTAGAACAGAGGGTCTTAACGTGACAGAACAGAGGGTCTTAATGTGGTAGAACAGAGGGTCTTAACGTGGGGGTCTTAATGTGGCAGAACAGAGGGTCTTAACGTGGCAGAACAGAGAGTCTTAAAGTGGTAAAACAGAGGGTCTTAACATGGTAGAACAGAGGGTCTTAACGTGGTAGAACAGAGGGTCTTAACATGGCAGAACAGAGGGTCTTAGCGTGGCAGAATAGAGGGTCTTAACGTGGCAGAACAGAGGTTCTTAATGTGGTAGAACAGAGGGCCTTAACGTGGTAGAACAGAGGGTCTTAACGTGGAGAACAGAGGGCCTTAACATGGTAGAACAGAGGGTCTTAACGTGGCAGAACAGAGGGTCTTAACGTGGCGGAACAGAGGGTCTTAACGTGGCAGAACAGAGGGTCTTAACGTGGCAGAACAGAGGGTCTTAACGTGGCAGAACAGAGGGACCTAACGTGGTAGAGGAGAGGGTCTTAACATGGTAGAACAGAGGGTCTTAACGTGGGGGTCTTAACGTGGGAGAAAAGAGGGTCTTAACGTGGCCGAACAGAAGGTCTTAACGTGGCAGAACAGAGGGTCTTAACGTGGGGGTCTTAATGTGGCAGAACAGAAGGTCTTAACGTGGTAGAACATAGGGTCTTAACATGGTAGAACAGAGGGTCTTAACGTGGGGGTCTTAACGTGGGAGAACAGAGGGTCTTAACGTGGCCGAACAGAAGGTCTTAACGTGGCAGAACAGAGGGTCTTAACGTGGGGGTCTTAATGTGGCAGAACAGAAGGTCTTAACGTGGTAGAACATAGGGTCTTAACGTGGCAGAACAGAGGGTCTTAACGTGGCAGAACAGAGGGTCTTAACGTGGCAGAACAGAGGGTCTTAACGTGGGGGTCTTAACGTGGCAGAACAGAGGGTCTTAACATGGCAGAAGAGAGGGTCTTAACGTGGTAGAACAGAGGGTCTTAACATGGTAGAACAGAAGGTCTTAACGTGACAGAACAGAGGGTCTTAATGTGGTAGAACAGAGGGTCTTAACATGGGGGTCTTAACGTGGCAGAATAGAGGGACTTAACGTGGTAGAAGAGAGGGTCTTAACGTGGAAGAACAGATGGTCTTAACGTGGAAGAACAGAGGGTCTTAACGTGGTAGAACAGAGGGTCTTAACGTGGCAGAACAGAGGGTCTTAACGTGGCAGAACAGAGGGTCTTAACGTGGCAGAACAGAGGGTCTTAACATGGTAGAACAGAGGGTCTTAACGTGGCAGAACAGATGGTCTTAACGTGGCCGAACAGAAGGTCTTAACGTGGTAGAACATAGGGTCTTAACGTGGCAGAACAGAGGGTCTTAATGTGGCAGAACAGAGGGTCTTAACGTGGGGGTCTTAACGTGGCAGAACAGAGGGTCTTAACATGGCAGAAGAGAGGGTCTTAACGTGGTAGAACAGAGGGTCTTAACATGGTAGAACAGAGGGTCTTAACATGGGGGTCTTAACGTGGCAGAACAGAGGGTCTTAACGTGGTAGAACAGAGGGTCTTAACGTGGCAGAATAGAGGGACTTAATGTGGTAGAAGAGAGGGTCTTAACGTGGAAGAACAGAGGGTCTTAACGTGGTAGAACAGAGGGTCTTAACGTGGCAGAACAGAGGGTCTTAACGTGGCAGAACAGAGGGTCTTAACATGGGGGTCTTAACGTGGCAGAATAGAGGGACTTAACGTGGTAGAAGAGAGGGTCTTAACGTGGAAGAACAGAGGGTCTTAACGTGGTAGAACAGAGGGTCTTAACGTGGCAGAACAGAGGGTCTTAACGTGGCAGAACAGAGGGTCTTAACGTGGCAGAACAGAGGGTCTTAACATGGTAGAACAGAGGGTCTTAACGTGGGGGTCTTAACGTGGCCGAACAGAAGGTCTTAACGTGGCAGAACAGATGGTCTTAACGTGGGGATCTTAATGTGGCAGAACAGAGGGTCTTAACGTGGCAGAACAGAGGGTCTTAACATGGTAGAACAGAGGGTCTTAACGTGGGGGTCTTAACGTGGGAGAACAGAGGGTCTTAACGTGGCCGAACAGAAGGTCTTCACGTGGCAGAACAGAGGGTCTTAACGTGGGGGTCTTAATGTGGCAGAACAGAAGGTCTTAACGTGGTAGAACATAGGGTCTTAACGTGGCAGAACAGAGGGTCTTAATGTGGCAGAACAGAGGGTCTTAACGTGGGGTCTTAACGTGGCAGAACAGAGGGTCTTAACATGGCAGAAGAGAGGGTCTTAACGTGGTAGAACAGAGGGTCTTAACATGGTAGAACAGAGGGTCTTAACATGGGGGTCTTAACGTGGCAGAACAGAGGGTCTTAACGTGGTAGAACAGAGGGTCTTAACGTGGCAGAATAGAGGGACTTAACGTGGTAGAAGAGAGGGTCTTAACGTGGTAGAACAGAGGGTCTTAACGTGGTAGAACAGAGGGTCTTAACGTGGCAGAACAGAGGGTCTTAACGTGGCAGAACAGAGGGTCTTAACGTGGCAGAACAGAGGGTCTTAACATGGTAGAACAGAGGGTCTTAACGTGGGGGTCTTAACGTGGCCGAACAGAAGGTCTTAACGTGGCAGAACAGAGGGTCTTAACGTGGGGATCTTAATGTGGCAGAACAGAGGGTCTTAACGTGGCAGAACAGAGGGTCTTAACATGGTAGAACAGAGGGTCTTAACGTGGGGGTCTTAACGTGGGAGAACAGAGGGTCTTAACGTGGCCGAACAGAAGGTCTTAACGTGGCAGAACAGAGGGTCTTAACGTGGGGGTCTTAATGTGGCAGAACAGAAGGTCTTAACGTGGTAGAACATAGGGTCTTAACGTGGCAGAACAGAGGGTCTTAATGTGGCAGAACAGAGGGTCTTAACGTGGGGGTCTTAACGTGGCAGAACAGAGGGTCTTAACATGGCAGAAGAGAGGGTCTTAACGTGGTAGAACAGAGGGTCTTAACATGGTAGAACAGAAGGTCTTAACGTGACAGAACAGAGGGTCTTAATGTGGTAGAACAGAGGGTCTTAACGTGGGGGTCTTAACGTGGCAGAACAGAGGGTCTTAACGTGGTAGAACAGAGGGTCTTAACGTGGCAGAATAGAGGGTCTTAACGTGGCAGAATAGAGGGTCTTAACGTGGCAGAACAGAGGGTCTTAACGTGGCGGAACAGAGGGTCTTAACGTGGCAGAACAGAGGGTCTTAACGTGGCAGAACAGAGGGTCTTAACGTGGCAGAACAGAGGGTCTTAACGTGGCAGAACAGAGGGTCTTAATGTGGTAGAACAGAGGGTCTTAACGTGGGGGTCTTAACGTGGCAGAACAGAGGGTCTTAACGTGGCAGAACAGAGGGTCTTAATGTGGTAGAACAGAGGGTCTTAACGTGGGGGTCTTAACGTGGCAGAACAGAGGGACTTAACGTGGTAGAAGAGAGGGTCTTAACGTGGAAGAACAGAGGGTCTTAACGTGGTAGAACAGAGGGTCTTAACGTGGGGGTCTTAACGCGGGAGAACAGATGGTCTTAACGTGGCCGAACAGAAGGTCTTAACGTGGCAGAACAGAGGGTCTTAACGTGGGGGTCTTAATGTGGCACAACAGAAGGTCTTAACGTGGTAGAACATAGGGTCTTAACGTGGCAGAACAGAGGGTCTTAACGTGGCAGAACAGAGGGTCTTAACGTGGGGGTCTTAACGTGGCAGAACAGAGGGTCTTAACGTGGGGGTCTTAACGTGGCAGAACAGAGGGTCTTAACATGGCAGAAGAGAGGGTCTTAACGTGGTAGAACAGAGGGTCTTAACATGGTAGAACAGAAGGTCTTAACGTGACAGAACAGAGGGTCTTAATGTGGTAGAACAGAGGGTCTTAACGTGGGGGTCTTAACGTGGCAGAACAGAGGGTCTTAACGTGGCAGAACAGAGAGTCTTAGTGGTAAAACAGAGGGTGTTAACATGGTAGAACAGAGGGTCTTAACGTGGTAGAACAGAGGGTCTTAACGTGGCAGAACAGAGGGTCTTAACGTGGCAGAACAGAGGGTCTTAACGTGGCAGAACAGAGGGTCTTAACGTGGCGGAACAGAGGGTCTTAACGTGGCAGAACAGAGGGTCTTAACGTGGCAGAACAGAGGGTCTTAACGTGGCAGAACAGAGGGTCTTAATGTGGCAGAACAGAGGGTCTTAATGTGGTAGAACAGAGGGTCTTAACGTGGGGGTCTTAACGTGGCAGAACAGAGGGTCTTAACGTGGCAGAACAGAGGGTCTTAACGTGGTAGAACAGAGGGTCTTAACGTGGGGGTCTTAACGTGGCAGAACAGAGGGACTTAACGTGGTAGAAGAGAGGGTCTTAACGTGGACGAACAGAGGGCCTTAACGTGGCAGAACAGAGGTTCTTAATGTGGTAGAACAGAGGGCCTTAACATGGTAGAACAGAGGGCCTTAACGTGGTAGAACAGAGGGTCTTAACGTGGCAGAACAGAGGGTCTTAACGTGGCAGAATAGAGGGTCTTAACGTGGCAGAACAGAGGGTCTTAACGTGGCGGAACAGAGGGTCTTAACGTGGCAGAACAGAGGGTCTTAACGTGGCAGAACAGAGGGTCTTAACGTGGCAGAACAGAGGGTCTTAATGTGGTAGAACAGAGGGTCTTAACGTGGGGGTCTTAACGTGGCAGAAAAGAGGGACTTAACGTGGTAGAAGAGAGGGTCTTAACGTGGAAGAACAGAGGGTCTTAACGTGGTAGAACAGAGGGTCTTAACGTGGCAGAACAGAGGGTCTTAACGTGGCAGAACAGAGGGTCTTAACGTGGCAGAACAGAGGGTCTTAACATGGTAGAACAGAGGGTCTTAACGTGGGGGTCTTAACGTGGGAGAACAGATGGTCTTAACGTGGACAGAGCCGGCTTCCCAAATGGCACCCTATTCCCTATATAGTGCACTACTTTTGACCAGGGGGGAATAGGGTGCCATTTGGGACACAACCAGAGTAACAAAGACAGTAGCCAAACTCCCACTGTGAGTGAGTGATCTGGCAGTCTACCGCTGTGGGTGAATCCCCACCCTACTCCCTCCATAGTGCACAGTGGAAAGTAGTGCACTACGTAGGTAGTAGGGAGCCATTTGAGGTGTAACCCGTGAGTGGAAGTATTCTGACTTCCTACCGTAAGACCTTCCTACGTGGGCTGATCTGACAAGCTTCAATACGAACACTGATAAAGAAACGTATTTCCTGCCTTTCATCCTCTGTTCTAGTATTATTAGACCGTGGGGAGAGCTACTGTACCATCGTTGATCTGTGTGATTGTCTGGAAGACACGTGGACAAGCTGAAAACCTTTGAGTGGGTTTTACCATAAGTCTACTGTTTCTCCTTGGTTACGCTGTTGTTCCCCATAAAAAATATTTTTTATAGGATTTCTGTGAGATTATTGTCGGCAGCATTACTGTATGGATATTTAAATAAATTTAATAATACAAATATTTATGTAATAATAATATACATTTGAACAATAGTAATGATGATTCATAGTATGTTAAACTATTAAGAAAAAACTAAGTGAATTAGATGAATACATGTTGAGTGTTTTATCAAACCGTAACAGCTGGTTTGGAAATCAATATAAAACAGACTGTAAAAAAACAGAAATGATGTTGAATGGGAAACATTTTAGCTTGTATGTATCAATGACGCAGATGAAGGGATGGAACAACCAAATTCCCCGACGAGAGGCTCTGTGGAAAAACAATCCTCTTCAGAGAGAATAATGAGGATGGGTTTATGTGTCCTGAAATCAGAGAGGACCCCTGAACGACAGCTGGAGAGGCTCCTCTTTACTCTCTTCCTCTCCTCCTCTCTTCCTCTCCTCCTCTCTGCCTCCTACGGTTCATTGTGCTGCTCAGCGTTGAGCCAAGTAGACAGAGAGGAGAAGGAGGATGGACAGGAGGAGAGGAGGAGGGCTAGGAGAGGAGCAGGAGAGGAGGAGAAGGCAGGAGCAGGAGAGGAGAAGGCAGGAGCAGGAGAGGAGGAGAGGTGCAGGAGATGAGGGGAGGAGGGTAGGGGAGAGTAGACGAGCGGTAGAGAAGGAGGAGAGGAGAGAAGGAGAATGAGAGCAGGAGAGGAGACAAGAAGAGGAGGAGATGAGGAGGAAATTAGTAGGAGATGAGTAGGAGACGAGTAGGAGACGAGTAGGAGAAGGAGAGGAAGAGGGAGAGGAGAGGAGTAGGAGAGGAGAGAAGTTGGAGAGGAGTAGGAGGGGAGTAGGATAATTAGAGGGAGAGGAGAAGGAGTGGGAGAATGAGAGGAGTAGGAGAAGGAGAGGAGAGGGAGTAGGAGAGGAGAGGAGAGGGAGTAGGAGAGGAGAGGAGAGGGAGTAGGAGAGGAGAGGAGAGGAGAGGAGAGGAGAGGAGAGGAGAGGAGAGGAGAGGAGAGGAGAGGAGAGGAGAGGAGAGGAGAGGAGAGGAGAGGAGAGGAGAGGAGATAGTTAAACCCCTGAATGGATCAGTCTCTTCCTGTAGTCTTTTCCCAACATGCATCTTCAGAGGGATTCTGTACACGGTGATCCTGATGACGTGTACACGGTGATCCTGATGACATGTACACAGTGATCCTGATGACATGTACACAGTGATCCTGATGACATGTACACGGTGATCCTGATGACATGTACACAGTGATCCTGATGACATGTACACGGTGATCCTGATGACATGTGGTGGAGATGAATGTATCACCTTTGACCTCCAGGCTCTGTAACTGTCTCTGTGTTTACCAGGCTGATCAATCCCCCCTGGTGAAGAGAAGATGACAAGTTAACTTTTAATAAGAGCGGAGATGATTGTATCCTCCAGCAGGTACCTTGTGTGATTCTATTACCACTGCATAATGATGCTTGGGAGATCACATTTCTTTGGAATAAAATTGATTGGAAACAATAGCCGGCCCAACGTTCTTCCTTAATGGTGTTGTAGACTTGTGGGAGGAACTGGAAGGCAAATCAACCACCAAAGTCTTTAATTTAGTTGCAAACGAGTGGGAGGAGAGAGACATTAGGAATCGTTACCAAGCTCCTGTTTAAAAACCGGATAAGTTGCTAATGTTTCTACATCAGAGTAGGAGGAAATTAGACTGAGTCAACGTCAGGGTGATAATATCCCTTTAATTGAATGGCATTCAGTTGCAGAGACACATTCCTCTGGTTGAAGCTGGTATGTTGGGTTGGGGGGGAGAACTAAACACTATGATAACTCTAGGACACCTAACTGCTCTGTAACAAGATCAAGTTGTAGTGGAAATCATGTTCCTACCCATACGGCTTGTAATGTCAAAAAATATCCCTCCAAGATAAATTTAGAGAAGGCATAGTAACAACTACCCAGCTTTTGATCTACCTCAATCTTATACTTACTAGAAGCACCCGAGCATCCCGTCTCTGTTGTTTGGATGAATATAGCTATTTTAAAGAGTTAATGTGTCTATTGTAATTCTAAAGCTCGTTAAACTTGTTCTCTTTTGGCCAGCCGGTCCTCATGAATAAAGAAGTCCATCACCCTGCACCTGCGTCCCCTCATTTAGCACAGAGAATTCATTCCACTGGATTTTCCCCCTTCACAGGAGAGCAGGAGAAGCACAGAGAATTCTACTGTATTGTATTTTCCCCTCGTCACAGGAGAGCAGGAGAAGCACAGAGAATTCTACTGTATTGTATTTTCCCTCATCACAGGAGAAGCACAGAGAATTCTACTGTATTGTATTTTCCCTCATCACAGGAGAAGCACAGAGAATTCTACTGTATTGTATTTTCCCCCTTCACAGGAGAGCAGGAGAAACACAGAGCATTTACATGCATTATCTGCTATATCAGACTGCACTGTGCTTCTTAGCTGTTTTTAATTGGAGACGAATGAGAACCAAAACATCATTACTGGATAAACTACTTCAAAACAGGACTAGAGGAGATTTAATTACCCGTGGTGGGCTGTGCCCTAAATGACACCCTATTCCCTATGAAGTGCACTAGTTTTGACCAGGGCCTTCAGAAGTAGTGCACTGCATAGGGACTGTGCGGAGCAGGTCGAGAGCTTTTAGTTCCTTGGTGTCCACATCACCAACGATCTATCATGGTCCAAACACACCAAGACAGTCGTGAAGAGGCACGACAACACCTTTCCCCCCTCAGGAGACTGGAAACATTTGGCATGGGTCCCCAGAACCTCAAAAAGTTCTACAGCGTCACCATCGAGGGCATCCTGACTGGTTGCATCACTGCCTGGTACAGCAACTGCTCAGCCTCTGACCACAAGGCACTACAGAGGGTAGTGTGAACGGGCCAGTACATCACTGTGGCCAAGCTTCCTGCCATCCAGGACCTCTATAATAGTCAGTGTCAGAGGAAAACCCATAACATTGTCAGAGACTCCAGTCACCTAAGTCATAGACTGTTTTCTCTGCTACGCATGGCAAGCGGTACCGGAGCACCAAGTCTGGGTCCAAAAGGCTCCTTAACAGCTTCTACCCCCAAGACATAAGACTGCTGAACAATTAATCAAATGGCCATATTCACAACATTGACCCCCCCCCCCCCTTTGTTTTTACACTGCTGCTACCTGCTGTTTATTATCTATGCATAGTCACTTCACCCCCACCTACAGTACATGTACAAATTACCTCCGCACGCTGACTCGGTCCCGCTCCCCCCTGTATATAGCCTCATTATTGTTATGTTATAATTTTTTACTTCAGTTAATTTGGTAAATATTTTCTTAACTCTTATTGAACTCCATTGTTGGTTAAGGTCTTGTAAGTAAGCATTTCACGGAAAGGTCTACACGTGTTGTATTCGGCGCATGTGACAAATAAAGTTGGATTTGAATTAAACAAGGAAAGCTTGTTTGGATTTCAGCACATCATCGCCTCAATACTGACGTTTCCCTGTAGTTTACATAATATCACTTATTATCCAATGAAATGTCTTGTTTTGATAAATGATAGGAAGAGGAAATGAGCTAAATAAAAAAAATTATGATTCTGTAAAACTTTATGTTCTTTAAATTCATAGAATATTAAATATGTATATATATATTTCACCTTTATTTAACCAGGTAGGCCAGTTGAGAACAAGTTCTCATTTACAACTGTGACCTGGCCAAGATAAAGCAAAGCAGTGCGACACAAACAACAACACAGTTACAGATGGAATAAACAACCGTACAGTCAATAACACAGGAGAAGAAAGTCTATATACAGTGTGTGCAAATGGCGTGAGGAAGTGAGGCAATAAATAGGCCATAGCAGTGAATAATTACAATGTAGCAAATTAACACTGGAGTGATAGATGATTAGATGATGTGCAAGTAGAAATACTGGTGTGCAAAAGAGCAGCAAAGTAAATGAAAACAGTATGGGGATGAGGTAGGTAGATTGGGGTGGGCTATTTACAGATGGACTATGTACAGTTGCAGCGATTGGTTAGCTGCTCAGATAATAGATGTTTAAAGTTAGTGAGGGAAATGTAAGTCTCCAATTCGTTTGGAGGTGTGAGTGAAGGAGGCTTTGTTGCGGAATAGAAAGCCGATTCTAGATTTGATTTTGGATTGGAGATGTTTGATATGAGTCTGGAAGGAGAGTTTACAGTCTAGCCAGACACCTAGGTATTTGTAGTTGTCCACATATTCTAAGTCAGAGCCGTCCAGAGTAGTGATGCTAGTCGGGCGGCGCGTGTGGGCAGCGAACGGTTGAAGAGCATGCATTTGGTTTTGCTAAACGTTTAAGAGCAGTTGGAGGCCACGGAAGGAGAGTTGTATGGCATTGAAGCTCGTTTGGAGGTTTGTTAACAGTGTCCAAAGAAGGGCCAGAAGTATACAGAATGGTGTCGTCTGTGTAGAGGTGGATTAGGGACATCATTGATATATACAGAGAGAGAAAAGAGTCGGCCCAATAATTGAACCCTGTGGTACCCCCATAGAGACTGCCAGAGGTCCGGACGACAGGCCCTCCGATTTTACACACTGAACTCTATCTGCAAAGTAGTTGGTGAACCAGGCGAGGCAATCATTTGAGAAACCAAGGCTATTGAGTCTGCCAATAAGAATATGTGATTGACAGAGTCGAAAGCCTTGGCCAGGTCGATGAAGACGGCTGCACAGTACTGTCTTTTATCAATGGCGGTTATGATATCATTTAGTACCTTGAGTGTGGCTGAGGTGCACCCGTGACCAGCTCGGAAACCGGATTGTATACCAAAATGGTCAGTGACCTGTTTATTATCTTGGCTTTCAAAGACTTTAGAAAGGCAGGGCAGGATGGATATAGGTCTGTAACAGTTTGGGTCTAGAGTGTCACTACCTTTGAAGAGGGGGATGACCGCAGCAGCTTTCCAATCTTTAGGAATCTCGGACGATACGAAAGAGAGGTTGAACAGACTGGTAATAGGGGTTGCAACAACGGCAGCGGATAATTTTAGAAAGAGAGGGTACAGATTGTCTGGCCCAGCTGATTTGTACGGGTCCAGGTTTTGGAGTTAGAAGATGATGTCTTTTGTATCTGTGAATGTTGGATACTGCTGAGCCACACCAAGAAATGCATCAGTCTGTCCCTATTCACAATGTTGGATACTGCTGAGCCACACCAAGAAATGCATCAGTCTGTCCCTATTCACAATGTTGGATACTGCTGAGCCACACCAAGAAATGCATCAGTCTGTCCCTATTCACAATGTTGGATACTGCTGAGCCACACCAAGAAATGCATCAGTCTGTCCCTATTCACAATGTTGGATACTGCTGAGCCACACCAAGAAATGCATCAGTCTGTCCCTATTCACAATGTTGGATACTGCTGAGCCACACCAAGAAATGCATCAGTCTGTCCACATTCAGAATAGTGGTATTATTTAAAGTCTAAAGCCATTTCTATTATTAGCTGTAACGATATGAAGCATTATCACCTATTGGTTATTTACTGGCATTATCACATATTGGTTATTTACCAGCATTATCACCCGGTGGTTATTTACCAGCACGATCACCTATTGGTTATTTACCAACATTATCACCTATTGGTTATTTACCAGCATTATCACATATTGACTATTTAATAGCATTATTACATATTGACTATTTAATAGCATTATCACATTGATTATTTACCAACATTATCGCCTATTGGTTATTTTCCGGCATTATCGTCTATTGGTTATTTACCGACATTATCGCCTATTGGTTATTTACCGACATTATCACCTATTGGTTATTTGCCAACATTATCACCTATTGGTTATTTGCCGGCATTATCACCTATTGGTTATTTACCGGCATTATTATTATTGTTGTTAACCTTCGCATCCTAGCTCTGAGAGAGAGGAGGCTCTGTAGCTGATGTGAATAACCTTCCCTTCCCAGCTCTGAGAGAGAGGAAGCTCTGAGAGAGAGGAGGCTCTGAGAGAGAGGAGGCTCTGAGAGAGAGGAGGCTCTCTAGCTGATGTGAATAATCTTCCCATCCCAGCTCTGAGAGGAGGAAGCTCTGAGAGAGAGGAGGCTCTGAGAGAGAGGAGGCTCTCTAGCTGATGTGAATAACCTTCCCATCCCAGCTCTGAGAGAGAGGAAGCTCTGAGAGAGAGGAAGCTCTGGGAGAGAGGAAGATCTGAGAGGGAGAGGAAGCTCTATAGCTGATGTGAATAACCTTCCCATCCCAGCTCTGAGAGAGAGGAAGCTCTGAGAGAGAGGAAGCTCAGTAGCTGTATTTATGCATCTCAGAAACCAAGCAGACAGCGCTCCATCTGACATGGAGAGTGTGTGAAATATTGCCCTCGGTCTCTTTCTGCCTCTTCTAATATTCCCAGCCAGTCGTTCAGGCTTGATACTGGTTCTGCCATAAATAGCACCCTATTCCATTTTTAGTGCACTACTTTGACTTGGACTCATAGGGTTCTGGGTAGGGCACATGGTAGTGCACTATATAGGGAATAGGGTCCGTTCCTGTGCTTTCTGCAGGCATCTTTATTAATGCTTCAATAGGGGCGATTACAGTAATTGCATTTTAGTTCAATTCTATTAAAGCTTTAAAACATTTATTCAGCCAGACAATATTTCTCCTTCTAATGGTTTCATCTGGTGTGAAATGTATTCAATTTCTCCTCTGATGATGTCACATTAATTTCCTGCTCTCTCATTCCTCTCTGTGTCTTCGTCCCAAACGGCAGCCTATTCCCTAAGTAGTGCACTTCTGTTGACCTGGGCCCGTAGGGTTCTGGTTTAAAAGTAGTGCACTATATATGGAATAGGCTACGGCCCAAACGGCAGCCTATCTATGAGGCCATTAAAAGCTCCTGCTCTGCAGGATGTATTAGGAGATATGACCCAGAGAATTGACGTTGGCGTGTAGCTGCTTTGTTACCTATATCATGATAATAATAAAGACCAATCAAACCCCAAGCACCAGTCACATGGCTGAACAATGATTTCATATGAAACGTGGTTAAAGTTTCTCTTTCAACTTTTCTCAGAAAGAATGTAAATGAGAATGAAAGTAATGTTTCCACAATTACACAATATGTTTTTAACAACATATTTAATTTGGTTCTAAAATATATATTTGGTCTGGTATGTGAATTTAAACAGATGACAGATTCTGGTCTCTCTCCCAGAGGACAGATCTGTGGTCTCTCTCTCTAGTCTGTCTCCCAGAGGACAGATCTCTGGTCTCTCTCTCTAGCCTGTCTCCCAGAGGACAGATCTGTGGTCTCTCTCTCTAGCCTGTCTCCCAGAGGACAGATCTGTGGTCTCTCTTCCAGATGGATGTCTCTATGAGGACAGATGGATGTCTCTGTGAGGACAGATGGGTGTCTCTATGAGGACAGATGGGTGTCTCTATGAGGACAGATGGATGTCTCTATGAGGACAGATGAATGTCTCTGTGAGGACAGATGGATGTCTCTGTGAGGACAGATGGATGTCTCTATGAGGACAGATGGATGTCTCTATGAGGACAGATGGATGTCTCTGTGAGGACAGATGGCTATCACTGCGGTCTCTCTGTGTGTTGTCCTGTGAGGACAGATGGATGTCTCTGGGGTCTCTGTGTGTTGTCCTGTGAGGACAGATGGATGTCTCTGCGGTCTCTCTGTGTGTGTTGTCCTGTGAGGACAGATGGATTTCTCTGCGTTCTCTCTGTGTTGTCCTGTGAGCTCTGAGCCACTGGATCAATATCCTCTAGTCATAACTTATCACAGATCAATGCTGGGGTTTCCTCTGTAGCTCCTCTAGTCATAACTTATCACAGATCAATGCTGGGGTTTCCTCTGTAGCTCCTCTAGTCATAACTTATCACAGATCAATGCTGGGGTTTCCTCTGTAGCTCCTCTAGTCATAACTTATCACAGATCAGTGCTGGGGTTTCCTCTGTAGCTCCTCTAGTCATAACTTATCACAGATCAGTGCTGGGGTTTCCTCTGTAGCTCCTCTAGTCATAACTTATCACAGATCAATGCTGGGGTTTCCTCTGTAGCTCCTCTAGTCATAACTTATCACAGATCAATGCTGGGGTTTCCTCTGTAGCTCCTCTAGTCATAACTTATCACAGATCAATGCTGGGGTTTCCTCTGTAGCTCCTCTAGTCATAACTTATCACAGATCAGTGCTGGGGTTTCCTCTGTAGCTCCTCTAGTCATAACTTATCACAGATCAGTGCTGGGGTTTCCTCTGTAGCTCCTCTAGTCATAACTTATCACAGATCAATGCTGGGGTTTCCTCTGTAGCTCCTCTAGTCATAACTTATCACAGATCAATGCTGGGGTTTCCTCTGTGGCTCAACAGCACTGAGAGCTGCTCTGCCTTTTGGAAATGCTCCTGTTTGTCGCTAAGCTGTTTTCATCTTCTGCTAAATTCTCAACGCTGCCCATTTCTATCAATTAAATCAAATCCATGTCAAAATCTGCAAACCTTCACCTGTCACTCGGTCTTGTGACGTAGCCACAGAAGTCCTAAAGAATCTCACGATGAATCTCAAAACCAAAATCAGCAGATTCTCTTGCCACAGACAGGAACCAGAGGTATCAGATCTCGTCAGCTGTCCTCAGCCTCCTGGTCTGCGTGGTGCTGCCCACTTCTCACCCTGCCCAGTTTGATACTTCCTTTTCTTTTTTGTCACACACACATATTCCCAGGTATGAGCTGCTCAGAGGATGATTGGCCAGGCCGGTCTGGGAACACAGGACACTTTGTTGTCCAATCAGCCACGGCTCTGTCATGATCAGGACTCTTCCCCCGTTGAACCCCAGCATCCTCAGCCTCTCCCCTTCTTTAGGTACAGCCCTCTATCAGCCTCTATCAGCCGGGCTGTAAAGGCTGCGTCACAAATGGCACCCTATCCCCTACGTAGTGCACTACTTTCCACCAGCAGTGCACTAGAGAGGAAATAGGGTCCATTTGGGAAGCAGCCTAAGTCTCTCTGTCAGGTGAAGACAGAGCAGCCTGAGGCTGATTGACAGGGTGCACTACATGCTGAGAACATGGCTCAATGCTATAGCCCTAACCCTGAACCAATGGCCTGCTATAGGCCTAACCCTGAACCAATGGTCTGCTATAGGCCTAACCCTGAACCAATGGCCTGCTATAGTCCTAACCCTGAACCAATGGCCTGCTATAGGCCTAACCCTGAACCAATGGCCTGCTATAGTCCTAACCCTGAACCAATGGCCTGCTATAGTCCTAACCCTGAACCAATGGCCTGCTATAGGCCTAACCCTGAACCAATGGCCTGCTATAGTCCTAACCCTGAACCAATGGCCTGCTATAGGCCTAACCCTGAACCAATGGCCTGCTATAGTCCTAACCCTAAACCAATTGCCTGCTATAGACCTAACCTGAACCAATGGCCTGCTATAGGCCTAACCCTGAACCAATGGCCTGCTATAGGCCTAACCCTGAACCAATGGCCTGCTATAGTCCTAACCCTGAACCAATGGCCTGCTATAGTCCTAACCCTGAACCAATGGCCTGCTATAGTCCTAACCCTGAACCAATGGCCTGCTATAGTCCTAACCCTGAACCAATGGCCTGCTATAGTCCTAACCCTGAACCAATGGCCTGCTATAGACCTAACCTGAACCAATGGTCTGCTATAGTCCTAACCCTGAACCAATGGCCTGTCTGTCAGAGGAGACTGATGAAGGAGGGGAGGCTAGCTGGTTCCTAGATGTTTGCACAGTAAGCGTTAGGCCAGTTCCTGTTCCTAGTTGAACATTAACTATGGGCTATGGGAGGCGACAACGAGACATCCTGAGGCATGGGGAGACAGACTGGAGGAGAAGAAAATGGTGGAGACGACAACGAGACATCCTGAGACATGGGGAGACAGACTGGAGGAGAGGAAGATGGGGGAGGGATCAGTATGATACTGGCCCCTCCCCTCCACTAGATACAGTATATCAGTATGATACTGGACCCTCCCCTCCACTAGCTGTATCAGTATGATACTGGACCCTCCCCTCCACTAGCTGTATCAGTATGATACTGGACCCTCCCCTCCACTAGATGTATCAGTATGATACTGGACCCTCCCCTCCACTAGATGTATCAGTATGATACTGGACCCTCCCCTCCACTAGATATATCAGTATGATACTGGACCCTCCCCTCCACTAGATATATCAGTATGATACTGGCCCCTCCCCTCCACTAGATATATCAGTATGATACTGGCCCCTCCCCTCCACTAGATATATCAGTATGATACTGGCCCCTCCCCTCCACTAGATGTATCAGTATGATACTGGACCCTCCCCTCCACTAGATGTATCAGTATGATACTGGACCCTCCCCTCCACTAGATGTATCAGTATGATACTGGACCCTCCCCTCCACTAGATGTATCAGTATGATACTGGACCCTCCCCTCCACTAGATATATCAGTATGATACTGGCCCCTCCCCTCCACTAGATATATCAGTATGATACTGGTCCCTCCCCTCCACTAGATATATCAGTATGACACTGGACCCTCCCCTCCACTAGATATATCAGTATGATACTGGACCCTCCCCTCCACTAGATATATCAGTATGATACTGGACCCTCCCCTCCACTAGATATATCAGTATGATACTGGTCCCTCCCCTCCACTAGATGTATCAGTATGATACTGGTCCCTCCCCTCCACTAGATATATCAGTATGATACTGGACCCTCCCCTCCACTAGATGTATCAGTATGATACTGGACCCTCCCCTCCACTAGATATATCAGTATGATACTGGTCCCTCCCCTCCACTAGATATATCAGTATGATACTGGTCCCTCCCCTCCACTAGATATATCAGTATGACACTGGACCCTCCCCTCCACTAGATATATCAGTATGATACTGGACCCTCCCCTCCACTAGATATATCAGTATGATACTGGACCCTCCCCTCCACTAGATATATCAGTATGATACTGGCCCCTCCCCTCCACTAGATGTATCAGTATGATACTGGCCCCTCCCCTCCACTAGATGTATCAGTATGATACTGGCCCCTCCCCTCCACTAGATATATCAGTATGATACTGGACCCTCCCCTCCACTAGATATATAAGTATGATACTGGCCCCTCCCCTCCACTAGATATATCAGTATGATACTGGCCCCTCCCCTCCACTAGATATATCAGTATGATACTGGACCCTCCCCTCCACTAGATATATCAGTATGATACTGGTCCCTCCCCTCCACTAGATATATCAGTATGATACTGGTCCCTCCCCTCCACTAGATATATCAGTATGATACTGGCCCCTCCCCTCCACTAGATGTATCAGTATGATACTGGCCCCTCCCCTCCACTAGATATATCAGTATGATACTGGCCCCTGCCCTCCACTAGATATATCAGTATGATACTGGCCCCTCCCCTCCACTAGATATATCAGTATGATACTGGCCCCTCCCCTCCACTAGATGTATCAGTATGATACTGGCTCTCCCCTCCACTAGATGTATCAGTATGATACTGGACCCTCCCCTCCACTAGATGTATCAGTATGATACTGGACCCTCCCCTCCACTAGATGTATCAGTATGATACTGGCCCCTCCCCTCCACTAGATATATCAGTATGATACTGGCCCCTCCCCTCCACTAGATATATCAGTATGATACTGGTCCCTCCCCTCCACTAGATATATCAGTATGACACTGGACCCTCCCCTCCACTAGATATATCAGTATGATACTGGACCCTCCCCTCCACTAGATATATCAGTATGATACTGGCCCCTCCCCTCCACTAGATATATCAGTATGATACTGGTCCCTCCCCTCCACTAGATATATCAGTATGACACTGGACCCTCCCCTCCACTAGATATATCAGTATGATACTGGACCCTCCCCTCCACTAGATATAACAGTATGATACTGGACCCTCCCCTCCACTAGATATATCAGTATGATACTGGACCCTCCCCTCCACTAGATATATCAGTATGATACTGGCCCCTCCCCTCCACTAGATGTATCAGTATGATACTGGCCCCTCCCCTCCACTAGATGTATCAGTATGATACTGGCCCCTCCCCTCCACTAGATATATCAGTATGAAACTGGCCCCTCCCCTCCACTAGATATATCAGTATGATACTGGCCCCTCCCCTCCACTAGATATATCAGTATGATACTGGTCCCTCACCTCCACTAGATATATCAGTATGATACTGGACCCTCCCCTCCACTAGATGTATCAGTATGATACTGGACCCTCCCCTCCACTAGATGTATCAGTATGATACTGGACCCTCCCCTCCACTAGATGTATCAGTATGATACTGGACCCTCCCCTCCACTAGATATATCAGTATGATACTGGCCCCTCCCCTCCACTAGATATATCAGTATGATACTGGACCCTCCCCTCCACTAGATATATCAGTATGATACTGGCCCCTCCCCTCCACTAGATATATCAGTATGATACTGGTCCCTCCCCTCCACTAGATATATCAGTATGACACTGGACCCTCCCCTCCACTAGATATATCAGTATGATACTGGACCCTCCCCTCCACTAGATATATCAGTATGATACTGGACCCTCCCCTCCACTAGATATATCAGTATGATACTGGTCCCTCCCCTCCACTAGATGTATCAGTATGATACTGGTCCCTCCCCTCCACTAGATATCAGTATGATACTGGACCCTCCCCTCCACTAGATGTATCAGTATGATACTGGACCCTCCCCTCCACTAGATGTATCAGTATGATACTGGTCCCTCCCCTCCACTAGATATATCAGTATGATACTGGTCCCTCCCCTCCACTAGATATATCAGTATGACACTGGACCCTCCCCTCCACTAGATATATCAGTATGATACTGGACCCTCCCCTCCACTAGATATATCAGTATGATACTGGACCCTCCCCTCCACTAGATATATCAGTATGATACTGGCCCCTCCCCTCCACTAGATGTATCAGTATGATACTGGCCCCTCCCCTCCACTAGATGTATCAGTATGATACTGGCCCCTCCCCTCCACTAGATATATCAGTATGATACTGGCCCCTCCCTCCACTAGATATATCAGTATGATACTGGACCCTCCCCTCCACTAGATATATCAGTATGATACTGGCCCCTCCCCTCCACTAGATATATCAGTATGATACTGGACCCTCCCCTCCACTAGATGTATCAGTATGATACTGGACCCTCCCCTCCACTAGATGTATCAGTATGATACTGGACCCTCCCCTCCACTAGATGTATCAGTATGATACTGGACCCTCCCCTCCACTAGATGTATCAGTATGATACTGGCCCCTCCCCTCCACTAGATATATCAGTATGATACTGGACCCTCCCCTCCACTAGATATATCAGTATGATACTGGCCCCTCCCCTCCACTAGATATATCAGTATGATACTGGACCCTCCCCTCCACTAGATGTATCAGTATGATACTGGACCCTCCCCTCCACTAGATGTATCAGTATGATACTGGACCCTCCCCTCCACTAGATGTATCAGTATGATACTGGACCCTCCCCTCCACTAGATGTATCAGTATGATACTGGACCCTCCCCTCCACTAGATGTATCAGTATGATACTGGACCCTCCCCTCCACTAGATATATCAGTATGATACTGGACCCTCCCCTCCACTAGATATATCAGTATGATACTGGTCCCTCCCCTCCACTAGATATATCAGTATGACACTGGACCCTCCCCTCCACTAGATATATCAGTATGATACTGGACCCTCCCCTCCACTAGATATATCAGTATGATACTGGCCCCTCCCCTCCACTAGATATATCAGTATGATACTGGCCCCTCCCCTCCACTAGATGTATCAGTATGATACTGGCCCCTCCCCTCCACTAGATGTATCAGTATGATACTGGCCCCTCCCCTCCACTAGATATATCAGTATGAAACTGGCCCCTCCCCTCCACTAGATATATCAGTATGATACTGGCCCCTCCCCTCCACTAGATATATCAGTATGATACTGGTCCTTCCCCTCCACTAGATATATCAGTATGATACTGGTCCCTCCCCTCCACTAGATATATCAGTATGATACTGGCCCCTCCCCTCCACTAGATGTATCAGTATGATACTGGCCCCTCCCCTCCACTAGATGTATCAGTATGATACTGGCCCCTCCCCTCCACTAGATATATCAGTATGATACTGGACCCTCCCCTCCACTAGATATATCAGTATGATACTGGTCCCTCCCCTCCACTAGATGTATCAGTATGATACTGGTCCCTCCCCTCCACTAGATATATCAGTATGATACTGGACCCTCCCCTCCACTAGATGTATCAGTATGATACTGGCCCCTCCCCTCCACTAGATGTATCAGTATGATACTGGCCCCTCCCCTCCACTAGATGTATCAGTATGATACTGGCCCCTCCCCTCCACTAGATATATCAGTATGATACTGGACCCTCCCCTCCACTAGATATATCAGTATGATACTGGCCCCTCCCCTCCACTAGATATATCAGTATGATACTGGCCCCTCCCCTCCACTAGATATATCAGTATGATACTGGACCCTCCCCTCCACTAGATGTATCAGTATGATACTGGACCCTCCCCTCCACTAGATGTATCAGTATGATACTGGACCCTCCCCTCCACTAGATGTATCAGTATGATACTGGACCCTCCCCTCCACTAGATATATCAGTATGATACTGGCCCCTCCCCTCCACTAGATATATCAGTATGATACTGGACCCTCCCCTCCACTAGATATATCAGTATGATACTGGCCCCTCCCCTCCACTAGATGTATCAGTATGATACTGGCCCCTCCCCTCCACTAGATGTATCAGTATGATACTGGCCCCTCCCCTCCACTAGATATATCAGTATGAAACTGGCCCCTCCCCTCCACTAGATATATCAGTATGATACTGGCCCCTCCCCTCCACTAGATATATCAGTATGATACTGGTCCCTCCCCTCCACTAGATATATCAGTATGATACTGGTCCCTCCCCTCCACTAGATATATCAGTATGATACTGGCCCCTCCCCTCCACTAGATGTATCAGTATGATACTGGCCCCTCCCCTCCACTAGATGTATCAGTATGATACTGGCCCCTCCCCTCCACTAGATGTATCAGTATGATACTGGCCCCTCCCCTCCACTAGATATATCAGTATGATACTGGACCCTCCCCTCCACTAGATATATCAGTATGATACTGGCCCCTCCCCTCCACTAGATATATCAGTATGATACTGGCCCCTCCCCTCCACTAGATATATCAGTATGATACTGGACCCTCCCCTCCACTAGATGTATCAGTATGATACTGGACCCTCCCCTCCACTAGATGTATCAGTATGATACTGGACCCTCCCCTCCACTAGATGTATCAGTATGATACTGGACCCTCCCCTCCACTAGATATATCAGTATGATACTGGCCCCTCCCCTCCACTAGATATATCAGTATGATACTGGACCCTCCCCTCCACTAGATATATCAGTATGATACTGGCCCCTCCCCTCCACTAGATGTATCAGTATGATACTGGCCCCTCCCCTCCACTAGATGTATCAGTATGATACTGGCCCCTCCCCTCCACTAGATATATCAGTATGAAACTGGCCCCTCCCCTCCACTAGATATATCAGTATGATACTGGCCCCTCCCCTCCACTAGATATATCAGTATGATACTGGTCCCTCCCCTCCACTAGATATATCAGTATGATACTGGTCCCTCCCCTCCACTAGATATATCAGTATGATACTGGCCCCTCCCCTCCACTAGATGTATCAGTATGATACTGGCCCCTCCCCTCCACTAGATATATCAGTATGATACTGGCCCCTCCCCTCCACTAGATATATCAGTATGATACTGGACCCTCCCCTCCACTAGATATATCAGTATGATACTGGCCCCTCCCCTCCACTAGATATATCAGTATGATACTGGCCCCTCCCCTCCACTAGATATATCAGTATGATACTGGACCCTCCCCTCCACTAGATGTATCAGTATGATACTGGCCCCTCCCCTCCACTAGATATATCAGTATGATACTGGCCCCTCCCCTCCACTAGATATATCAGTATGATACTGGACCCTCCCAGGCTTTACTGTTTTAGCTGCTGTCATATGCAAAGTGACTCGCAGGGCAAAATTACCCTCTTATGGCCACATTACCATGAAGACACTGCTGAGAGGAATGAGTGTATTTGGGGTTCTGCCATATGACTAGATAGAGACAGCCAAGAGGTCCATTAGACTGGAGGAGCACTAACAGACAGGAAGGATGGTCAGACAGGACGGATAGTCAGACAGGACAGATAGGAAGACAGGATGAATAGGCAGACAGAACAGATAGGCAGACAGGACGGATAGGCAGACAGGACAGATAGGCAGACAGAACAGATAGGCAGACAGGGTGAATAGGCAGACAGGACGGATAGTCAGACTGGAAGAGCACTAACAGACGGGACGGATAGTCAGACAGGACGGATAGTCAGACAGGACAGATAGTCAGACAGGATGAATAGGCAGACAGGATGAATAGTCAGACAGGATGGATAGTCAGACAGGACGAATAGGCAGACAGAACATATAGTCAGACAGGATGGATAGGCAGACAGGACGGATAGGCAGACAGGATGGATAGGCAGACAGGATGGATAGGCAGACAGGACGAATAGGCAGACAGAACAGATAGTCAGACAGGATGGATAGGCAGACAGGATGGATAGGCAGACAGGATGGATAGGCAGACATGATGGATAGGCAGACAGGACGGATAGTCAGACAGAACAGATAGTCAGACAGGATGGATAGGCAGACAGGACGAATAGGCAGACAGAACAGATCGTCAGACAGGATGGATAGGCAGACAGGATGAATAGGCAGACAGAACAGATAGTCAGACAGGACGGATAGTCAGACTGGAAGAGCACTAACAGATGGGACGGAGAGTCAGACAGAACAGATAGTCAGACAGGACAGATAGTCAGACAGGACAGATAGTCAGACAGGATGAATAGTCAGACAGGATGAATAGTCAGACAGGATGGATAGGCAGACAGGACGGATAGGCAGACAGGACAGATAGGCAGACAGGACGGATAGTCAGACAGGACGGATAGTCAGACAGGACAGATAGTCAGACAGGACGGATAGTCAGACAGGACGGATGGATAGACAGGACGGATAGTCAGACAGGACAGATAGTCAGACAGGACGGATAGTCAGACAGGACGGATGGATAGACAGGACGGATAGTCAGACAGGACAGATAGTCAGACAGGACAGATAGTCAGACAGGACAGATAGTCAGACAGGACAGATAGTCAGACAGGACAGATAGTCAGACAGGACGGATGGATAGACAGGACGGATAGTCAGACAGGACAGATAGTCAGACAGGACGGATAGTCAGACAGGACGGATGGATAGACAGGACGGATAGTCAGACAGGACAGATAGTCAGACAGGACAGATAGTCAGACAGGACAGATAGTCAGACAGGACAGATAGTCAGACAGGGCCCTGATCAAGGGCTTTGGACAAACTCATCAAACAAATCCAAAAATATGTGCTTATTTGTTTTCTTTAGATTTCTGATGATGAGGCTCGATTCATGACTCATATGAGCATCCACACAAAAGAAATAACATATTAGATTTCACTATGTTGACATATCAACTCCAAAGAATCTGATACATCAATTTAATTCAATGTAATATGGCCCAAGGCGTTGTATTTGTGATGAGAGTCATCATGACAAAGTCATTACTGTGATGATTTACACAGCCAAACAACCAACCTCAGTGAAACCAATCCAGCCTGGCGTTCCAGAGGAACAAGCAGAAGGCGGGGGCTGAGGAACAACTAGGTTCCATCGTGGGTTTAACTCTGTTAACTCTTCATTAACGGTAGCTGGGTCATCAGAGGGTTGGGCAGGACGGGAACCGTATCCTGGATTAAAACCAACCGGAGCAGGAAAATATGCTCATTGACCAATCAACTCTCAGCATTATTAGCATCATTAAAGATGGGGGAAGTCAGTGTAATAACAGGTTATAGAATTATAGAAAACTAACAGGGGGAATATTCCTCTATGTTAATATAGAGAGGAGAGACTAACGAGCTGATCCACTGGGGATGGGCCTGGTGGAGCGGAGAGGAGAGGAGAGACTAACGAGCTGATCCACTGGGGATGGGCCTGGTGGAGCGGAGAGGAGAGGAGAGGAGAGGAGAGGAGAGGAGAGGAGAGGAGAGGAGAGGAGAGGAGAGACTAACGAGCTGATCCACTGACGATGGGCCTGGTGGGGAGGAGAGGAGAGGAGAGACTAACGAGCTGATCTACTGGGGATGGGCCTGGTGGAGCGGAGAGGAGGAGAGGAGAGGAGGAGAGGAGGAGGAGGATGGGGAGGAGAGGATAGGAGGAGGAGAGAGGAGAGGAGAGGAGAGGAGAGGAGAGGAGAGGAGAGACTAACGAGCTGATCCACTGACGATGGGCCTGGTGGGGAGGAGAGGAGAGGAGAGACTAACGAGCTGATCTACTGGGGATGGGCCTGGTGGAGCGGAGAGGAGGAGAGGAGAGGAGGAGAGGAGGAGGAGGATGGGGAGGAGAGGATAGGAGGAGGAGAGAGGAGAGGAGAGGAGGGGAGGGGAGAGGAGAGGAGAGGAGAGGAGAGGAGAGGAGAGGAGAGGAGAGGAGAGGAGAGGAGAGGAGAGGAGAGGAGAGGAGAGGAGAGGAGAGGAGAGGAGAGGAGACTAACGAGCTGATCCACTGGGGATGGGCCTGGTGGAGAGGAGAGGAGAGGAGAGGAGAGGAGAGGAGAGGAGAGGAGAGGAGAGGGGAAGAGAGGAGAGGAGAAGAGAGGAGAGGAGAAGAGAGGAGAGGAGAAGAGAAGAGAGGAGGAGAGGAGCCTGATACCTCCGTTGATATAATTGTCAGTTCTGAGTCTGTGATTTATCTCCATCTAAATGAACCGAGACATCAACACAGTTTCAGACTATCAGGATGTGCATCGCTGAACTCCCAGGAAAACAATAACACACAGCTTCATTTGTAACTGTCAGATCATTCCTCCTGATTCAGTTTCGCTCTGTGAGACACATTATCTACCAAGAGTCAAACAAAAACTCAACTTGCAAGTGGAGTTTAGTTTGTGCAACCTGACAACTTCTCTGATTCAGTCCAGTTAGACTGTCCTGGTCGTTCTGACTCTCTTTCTGTCCTGTAGAGGAAAAACTAACCTGGCCACAATTATACAATTATTAGCCTGTAATTTGCAGGCACACACAGGCACACACAGGCACACACAGGCACACACAGACACACACAGACAGACAGACAGACAGACAGACAGACAGACAGACAGACAGACAGACAGACAGACAGACAGACAGACAGACAGACAGACAGACAGACAGACAGACAGACAGACAGACAGACAGACAGACAGACAGACAGACAGACAGACAGACAGACAGACAGACAGACAGACAGACAGACAGACAGACAGACAGACAGACAGACAGACAGACAGACAGACAGACAGACAGACAGACAGACAGGACAGACAGACAGACAGACAGACAGACAGACAGACAGACAGACAGACAGACAGACAGACAGACAGACAGACAGACAGACAGACAGACAGACAGACAGACAGACAGACAGACAGACAGACAGACAGACAGACAGACAGACAGACAGACAGACAGACAGACAGACAGACAGACAGACAGACAGACAGACAGACAGACACACAGACACACAGACACACAGACACACAGACACACACACAGACACACACACAGACACACACACAGACACACACACAGACACAGACACACACACAGACACACACACAGACACACACACAGACACACACACACACACAGTAGTCTCCTCCTCTCTGTTGTGCTTGTTTTCTCTTGTTAATGACAGGACTCCTGACCGTCAGACCCTAAGAAAGGTCATCCATCTTCCTGTGACATCCGCCCACCCGTAGCCGGGCTGGAGCAACTTCACCCACTACACCACCCTCCCCAGTCCCTCAGCACCCCTCCCTCCCCAGTCCGTCAGCCCCCCTCCCTCCCTCCCCAGTCCGTCAGCCCCCCTCCCTCCCCAGCCCGTCAGCCCCCCTCCCTCCCCAGTCCGTCAGCCTCCCTCCCTCCCTCTCTCCCTCCCTCACTCCCTCAGCCCCCTCCCTCCCCAGTCCCTCAGCCCCCCTCCCCAGTCCCTCAGCTTCCCTCCCCAGTCCCTCAGCCCCCCTCCCCAGTCCCTCAGCTCCCCTCCCCAGTCCTTCCTCCTCCCTCCCCAGTCCCTCAGCCCCCCTCTCTCCCTCATCAATCCCTCCCTCCCCAGTCCCTCAGCCCCCCTCTCTCCCTCCCTCCCTCCCTCCCTCCCCAGTCCCTCAGCCCCCCTCCCTCCCTCCCCAGTCCCTCAGCCCCCCTCCCCAGTCCCTCAGCTCTCCTCCCCAGTCCCTCAGCCCCCCTCCCTCCCCAGTCCCTCAGCCCCCTTCCTTCCCTCCCTCCCCAGTCCCTCAGCCCCTCCCTTCCTCCTCCCTCCCTCCCAATTCCCTCAGCCCCCCCTCCCTCCCTCTCCAGTCCCTCAGCCTCCCTCTCTCTCTCCCCAGTCCCTCAGCCCCCCCTCCCTCCCCAGTCCCTCAGCCCCCCTCTCTCTCTCCCCAGTCCCTCAGCCCCCCCTCCCTCCCTCCCCTGTTCCTCAGCCCCCCCTCCCTCCCTCCCCTGTTCCTCAGCCCCCCCTCCCTCTTTCCCCTGTCCTTCAGCCCCCCCTCCCGCTCTCCCCTGTCCCTCAGCCCCCCCCCACTCTCAAGCCAGTCCCTCAGCCCCCCTCCCTCCCTCCCCTGTTCCTCAGCCCCCCCTCCCTCCCTCCCCTGTTCCTCAGCCCCCCCTCCCTCTCTCACCTGTCCCTCAGCCCCCCCTCCATCTCTCCCCTGTCCCTCAGCCCCCCCCCTCCCTCTCTCCCCTGTCCCTCAGCCACCCCCTCCCTCATCGCCCCTGTCCCTCAGCCCACCCCCCCTCTCTCTCCCCTGTCCCTGCTCCTCTGTCTCCTCCGGTTGTGTTTATCCCTGTGTCAGGGCCCTGGTCTCCCTCCCCCCTCCTCAGTCCCTCAGCCCCCCCCCTCCCGTGTCAGGGCCCTGGTCCCCCTCCCCCAAGGCCCCTAGTGATTGATCATCATTTGGAGGAGAGCTACACGGCCCACACAGAGCCCCTGCAGGTGGGTCTGAATGGACCAACTGCTGGGCCATTGTGACCTCTCCCCCTGGACCACAGCTCCACTACAGAGGAAGACCGTAGGACAATAGAGGACTGATAACCAACATCTCATCAACGGCGTTAGTTCACTGTTTATCTTTCAGTCACAGTAATAAAGGTGCCGAGGAAATGGAAAATTAATTAACTACGTTCGTGTCTGTCTTGTCAAACGGGTAGGAATATCTAGTCTCAACATCATCAGGGTGTTATTCCACCCAGTAGGTATATCTAGTCTCAACATCATCAGGGTGTTATTCCACCCAGTAGGTATATCTAGTCTCAACATCATCATGGTGTTATTCCACCCTGTTATTCTGCCCAGTAGGAATATCTAGTCTCAACATCATCAGGGTGTTATTCCACCCAGTAGGTATATATAGTCTCAACATAATCAGGGTGTTATTCCACCCAGTAGGTATATCTAGTCTCAACATCATCAGGGTGTTATTCCACTCAGTAGGTATATCTAGTCTCAACATCATCAGGGTGTTATTCCACCCAGTAGGTATATCTAGTCTCAACATCATCAGGGTGTTATTCCACCCAGTAGGTATATCTAGTCTCAACAGCATCAGGGTGTTATTCCACTCAGTAGGTATATCTAGTCTCAACATCATCATGGTGTTATTCCACCCTGTTATTCCACCCAGTAGGTATAGCTAGTCTCAACATCATCAGGGTGTTATTCCACCCTGTTATTCCACCCAGTAGGTATAACAAGTCTCAACATCATCAGGGTATTATTCCACCCAGTAGGTATATCTAGTCTCAACATCATCAGGGTGTTATTCCACCCTGTTATTCTTCCCAGTAGGAATATCTAGTCTCAACATCATCAGGGTGTTATTCCACTCAGTAGGTATATCTAGTCTCAACACCATCAGGGTGTTATTCCACCCAGTAGGTATATCTAGTCTCAACATCATCATGGTGTTATTCCACCCAGTAGGTATATCTAGTCTCAACATCATCAGGGTGTTATTCCACCCATTAGGTATATCTAGTCTCAACACCATCAGGGTGTTATTCCACCCTGTTATTCCACCCAGTAGGTTTATTTAGTCTCAACATCATCAGGGTGTTATTCCACCCAGTAGGTATAGCTAGTCTCAACATCATCAGGGTGTTATTCCACCCAGTAGGTATGTGTAGTCTCAACATCATCAGGGTGTTATTCCACCCTGTTATTCCACCCAGTAGGTATATCTAGTCTCAACATCATCAGGGTGTTATTCCACCCTGTTATTCTTCCCAGTATGAATATCTAGTCTCAACATCATCAGGGTGTTATTCCACTCAGTAGGTATATCTAGTCTCAACACCATCAGGGTGTTATTCCACCCAGTAGGTATATCTAGTCTCAACATCATCAGGGTGTTATTCCACCCAGTAGGTATATCTAGTCTCAACATCATCAGGGTGTTATTCCACCCAGTAGGTATATCTAGTCTCAACACCATCAGGGTGTTATTCCACCCTGTTATTCCACCCAGTAGGTTTATCTAGTCTCAACATCATCAGGGTGTTATTCCACCCAGTAGGTATATCTAGTCTCAACATCATCAGGGTGTTATTCCACCCAGTAGGTATATCTAGTCTCAACATCACCACCCTGTTATTCCACCCAGTAGGTATAGCTAGTCTCAACATCATCTGGGTGTTATTCCACCCAGTAGGTATATCTAGTCTCAACATCATCAGGGTGTTATTCCACTCAGTAGGTATATCTAGTCTCAACATCACCACCCTGTTATTCCACCCAGTAGGTATATCTAGTCTCAACATCATCAGGGTGTTATTCCACCCAGTAGGTATATCTAGTCTCAACATCATCAGGGTGTTATTCCACCCTGTTATTCCACCCAGTAGGTATAACAAGTCTCAACATCATCAGGGTATTATTCCACCCAGTAGGTATATCTAGTCTCAACATCATCAGGGTGTTATTCCACCCAGTAGGTATATCTAGTCTCATCATCATCAGGGTGTTATTCCACCCAGTAGGTATATCTAGTCTCAACATCATCAGGGTGTTATTCCACCCAGTAGGTATATCTAGTCTCAACATCATCAGGGTGTTATTCCACCCAGTAGGTATATCTAGTCTCAACACCATCAGGGTGTTATTCCACCCTGTTATTCCACCCAGTAGGTTTATCTAGTCTCAACATCATCAGGGTGTTATTCCACCCAGTAGGTATAGCTAGTCTCAACATCATCAGGGTGTTATTCCACCCAGTAGGTATATCTAGTCTCAACATCATCAGGGTGTTATTCCACCCAGTAGGTATATCTAGTCTCAACATCATCTGGGTGTTATTCCACCCAGTAGGTATATCTAGTCTCAACATCATCAGGGTGTTATTCCACTCAGTAGGTATATCTAGTCTCAACATCACCACCCTGTTATTCCACCCAGTAGGTATATCTAGTCTCAACATCATCAGGGTGTTATTCCACCCAGTAGGTATATCTAGTCTCAACATCATCAGGGTGTTATTCCACCCTGTTATTCCACCCAGTAGGTATAACAAGTCTCAACATCATCAGGGTATTATTCCACCCAGTAGGTATATCTAGTCTCAACATCATCAGGGTGTTATTCCACCCAGTAGGTATATCTAGTCTCATCATCATCAGGGTGTTATTCCACCCTGTATCCTATACCTGGTGTATCCCCCCCCCCCCCCACTGCTCCTCTGCCTTTCCCCCCATTACACCGTGTTTCAACATTAGGATTGAGAGGGCATTGCATGGCAGAGTGTAATATCTCCTGGGTTTGCTTCATAAAGCCTTAATGGTCTTGATAGACATCATTCATTACTTGACCATCACACTAGATGATTGATTCAAACTTTGACTGAGGGGGTCTGCACGGCAGAGACTTTAACAAGGTCCCGTGTTTCTGGAAAAGAATGGTACTAAATGAAAGCGTGATTAAAGTCAGTCATTAGTTAGCTTGGCCTGACACCTCGCCATGCAGAGACACGTCCTGGGAGACGGACAGAGACGTTGATGCTCCAGGACTCTCCATTGCTCAGGTGGAGATTGAACACTTTAATGATAAAGCCATTTGCTTAATGTTTTTCTACATAAATCTGTTTTTCCAAACCCATGTCGGCTCGGCTAATTAACTGCCTGTGTTTGGACGCTCTTGTGAGGTATATTTTTTTTCCTGGCTGTATGCATGTCTGACTGTCTGCTTGTTGCCTGGTTGGATGCCTGCTTGTTGCCTGGCTGGATGCATGTCTGACTGTCTGCTTGTTGCCTGCTTGTTGCCTGGCTGGATGCATGTCTGACTGTCTGCTTGTTGCCTGGTTGGATGCCTGCTTGTTGCCTGGCTGGATGCATTACTGACTGTCTGCTTGTTGCAAGGTTGGATGCCTGCTTGTTGCCTGGCTGTATGCATGTCTGACTGTCTGCTTGTTGCCTGGCTGGATGCCTGCTTGTTGCCTGGCTGGATGCCTGCCTTTTGCCTGGCTGGATGCATGTCTGACTGTCTGCTTGTTGCCTGGCTGAATGCATGTCTGACAGTCTGCTTGTTGCCTGGCTGGATGCCTGCTTGTTGCCTGGCTGGATTCATGTCTGACTGTCTGCTTGTTGCCTGGCTGGATGCCTGCTTGTTGCCTGGCTGTATGCATGTCTGACTGTCTGCTTGTTGCCTGACTGGATGCCTGCTTGTTGCCTGGCTGGATGCATGTCTGACTGTATGCTTGTTGCCTGGTTGGATGCCTGCATGTTGCCTGGCTGGATGCATGTCTGACTGTCTGCTTGTTGCCTGGCTGGATGCATGTCTGACTGTCTGCTTGTTGCAAGGTTGGATGCCTGCTTGTTGCCTGGCTGTATGCATGTCTGACTGTCTGCTTGTTGCCTGGCTGGATGCCTGCTTGTTGCCTGGCTGGATGCCTGCCTTTTGCCTGGCTGGATGCATGTCTGACTGTCTGCTTGTTGCCTGGCTGAATGCATGTCTGACAGTCTGCTTGTTGCCTGGCTGGATGCCTGCTTGTTGCCTGGCTGGATGCATGTCTGACTGTCTGCTTGTTGCCTGGCTGGATGCCTGCTTGTTGCCTGGCTGTATGCATGTCTGACTGTCTGCTTGTTGCCTGACTGGATGCCTGCTTGTTGCCTGGCTGGATGCATGTCTGACTGTATGCTTGTTGCCTGGTTGGATGCCTGCTTGTTGCCTGGCTGGATGCATGTCTGACTGTATGCTTGTTGCCTGGTTGGATGCCTGCTTGTTGCCTGGCTGGATGCATGTCTGAATGTCTGCTTGTTGCCTGGCTGGATGCCTGCTTGTTGCCTGGCTGGATGCATGTCTGACTGTCTGCTTGTTGCCTGGCTGGATGCATGTCTGACTGTCTGCTTGTTGCCTGGCTGGATGCCTGCTTGTTGCCTGGCTGAATGCATGTCTGACTGTCTGCTTGTTGCCTGGCTGGATGCATGTCTGACTGTCTGCTTGTTGCCTGGCTGGATGCCTACTTGTTGCCTGGCTGAATGCATGTCTGACTGTCTGCTTGTTGTCTGGCTGGATGCCTGCTTGTTGCCTGGCTGGATGCATGTCTGAATGTCTGCTTGTTGCCTGGCTGGATGCCTGCTTGTTGCCTGGCTGGATGCATGTCTGACTGTCTGCTTGTTGCCTGGCTGGATGCCTGCTTGTTGCCTGGCTGTATGCATGTCTGACTGTCTGCTTGTTGCCTGGCTGGATGCCTGCTTGTTGCCTGGCTGTATCCATGTCTGACTGTCTACTTGTTACCCGGTTGGATGCCTGCTTGTTGCCTGGCTGGATGCATGTCTGACTGTCTGCTTGTTGCCTGGTTGGATGCCTGTTTGTTGCCTGGCTGGGTGCATGTCTGACTGTCTGCTTGTTGCCTGGCTGGATGCATGTCTGACTGTCTGCTTGTTGCCTGGTTGGATGCCTGCTTGTTGCCTGGCTGGGTGCATGTCTGACTGTCTGCTTGTTGCCTGGCTGGATGCATGTCTGACTGTCTGCTTGTTGCCTGCTTGTTGCCTGGCTGGATGCATGTCTGACTGTCTGCTTGTTGCCTGGCTGGATGCCTGCTTGTTGCCTGGTTGGATGCATGTCTGACTGTCTGCTTGTTGCCTGGCTGGATGCATGTCTGACTGTCTGCTTGTTGCCTGGCTGAATGCCTGCTTGTTGCCTGGTTGGATGCCTGCTTGTTGCCTGGTTGGATGCCTGCTTGTTGCCTGGCGGGATGCATGTCGGACTGTCTGCTTGTTGCCTGGCTGAATGCCTGCTTGTTGCCTGGCTGGATGCCTGCTTGTTGCCTGGCTGGATCCATGTCTGACTGTCTGCTTGTTGCCTGGCTGAATGCCTGCTTGTTGCCTGGCTGGATGCCTGCTTGTTGCCTGGCTGGATCCATGTCTGACTGTCTGCTTGTTGCCTGGCTGAATGCCTGCTTGTTGCCTGGCTGGATGCCTGCTTGTTGCCTGGCTGGATCCATGTCTGACTGTCTGCTTGTTGCCTGGCAGGATGCATGTCGGACTGTCTGCTTGTTGCCTGGCTGAATGCCTGCTTGTTGCCTGGCTGGATGCCTGCTTGTTGCCTGGCTGGATCCATGTCTGACTGTCTGCTTGTTGCCTGGCTGGATGCATGTCTGCCTGGTTGTGTAACAAAAGGAGGAAACTCCATGGACTCTGTTCTGCGTGTCTTTAGATAACCGATCGTCACCTCTCTGTCATCATTAGGATCGTAACTACTATATCTACCTCAGCAACATCCACTACCGCTAACAGTACACTACCCAGGAACGCTAGTTAAACACAACAGTCATTTGAAGACGGAGAGGTGCCCTACAGAGACAGGTTTTCCTCAACACATACCCATCCCAGCTCAGCTCACATCAAATCCAGCCACCTTAGTTTAAATGGTTATTAACGAGCCCTTAATAATTACACAGATGTACAGGAGGGGAGGGGGGGAGGGGGGGGTTCTTCGACAGCCATTACTACTAATGTCCTGTAAAGCCATGATGATGCTAGAGGGGTCAAATGTCAACGACAGAGCTGGTTGGCTCTAATGAGTGAAGAGCTATCATATCTGCCCTGTCGCTCCGCTGCGGACTGAGGCTGGGCCCCCACCTATCACGCTGCTAAGGGGCCCTGACAGAGGGAGTGGGAGTGGGGCCGATGACAGAGCTGTCAATCATTCAGGTGGCATAATAGGGTCATTCCGTTTCATTTCAATCTCTTTTTGGGCTGCACCTCCTCATTTGACTTGAATGAAACTCTCTCTATACATGTTAGTCCGTAGTAGAAGTGATCAGAAAGGGACCTTTTGGACCTGAAGGACTCAACATTTAGGACATATAGATGCACAAAGTAAAAGGTGTAGCAGCGGGTCTAAAGGGGATAGTGGCTGTTCTATGTGTTATATATCTATGGTAGAAATGATAGCCACCATGCTGTGTCTCAACCCACGGCAGCCACAACACCTCAGACTATCTACGCTTTTGCTTGAGAAATGTTTTTTTGTTTGTTGCTAAAACGCTATTTTTGCCCATTTGAATGGAAATCTATTACAGTAAGGTACAATATGACAAGCTTTGTGTAACAACTTAAAGATGAAGAGCAAAACAGCCTGTACCAGACACAATGTGTGGTATCATTAGTGATATAAAACACAGCCCAGTGACTCTGTACCAGACACAAGGTGTGGTATCATTAGTGATATAAAACACAGCCCAGTGACTCTGTACCAGACACAAGGTGTGGTATCATTAGTGATATAAAACACAGCCCAGTGACTCTGTACCAGACACAAGGTGTGGTATCATTAGTGATATAAAACACAGCCCAGTGACTCTGTACCAGACACAAGGTGTGGTATCATTAGTGATATAAAACACAGCCCAGTGACTCTGTACCAGACACAAGGTGTGGTATCATTAGTGATATAAAACACAGCCCAGTGACTCTGTACCAGACACAAGGTGTGGTATCATTAGTGATATAAAACACAGCCCAGTGACTCTGTACCAGACACAAGGTGTGGTATCATTAGTGATATAAAACACAGCCCAGTGACTCTGTACCAGACACAAGGTGTGGTATCATTAGTGATATAAAACACAGCCCAGTGACTCTGTACCAGACACAAGGTGTGGTATCATTAGTGATATAAAACACAGCCCAGTGACTCTGTACCAGACACAAGGTGTGGTATCATTAGTGATATAAAACACAGCCCAGTGACTCTGTACCAGACACAAGGTGTGGTATCATTAGTGATATAAAACACAGCCCAGTGACTCTGTACCAGACACAAGGTGTGGTATCATTAGTGATATAAAACACAGCCCAGTGACTCTGTACCAGACACAAGGTGTGGTATCATTAGTGATATAAAACGGTTATTTCTTCCTCCCATTACTCATAATGTAGCACTTTGGCACCGGACTGTTGGGAAACTAGTGAACGGGACAAATGAGACTTATGAATAGACTGGATAACATCACAATGCTGCTGATAATGCAGTATGTTCTAGAGGACCATGTTCTCAGTAATATTAATGCAGTATGTTCTAGAGGACCATGTTCTCAGTAATATTAATGCTGTATGTTCTAGAGGACCATGTTCTCAGTAATATTAATGCAGTATGTTCTAGAGGACCATGTTCTCAGTAATATTAATGCTGTATGTTCTAGAGGACCATGTTCTCAGTAATATTAATGCTGTATGTTCTAGAGGACCATGTTCTCAGTAATATTAATACTGTATGTTCTAGAGGACCATGTTCTCAGTAATATTAATGCTGTATGTTCTAGAGGACCATGTTCTCAGTAATATTAATGCTGTATGTTCTAGAGGACCATGTTCTCAGTAATATTGATGCAGTATGTTCTGCTCCACGGCCGCACCGTGGTGTTTATGGTGCTGTGTAGTATGTCTGTATGGATTCTGAGTGACACACACACCTACTCTAGTCAGTCCTCATCACCTACAGTGACTCTAGTCAGTCCTCATCACATACAGTGACTCTAGTCAGTCCTCATCACCTACAGTGACTCTAGTCAGTCCTCATCACCTACAGTGACTCTAGTCAGTCCTCATCACCTACAGTGACTCTAGTCAGTCCTCATCACCTACAGTGACTCTAGTCAGTCCTCACACACCTACAGTGACTCTAGTCAGTCCTCACACACCTACAGTGACTCTAGTCAGTCCTCACACACCTACAGTGGCTCTAGTCAGTCCTCACACACCTACAGTGGCTCTAGTCAGTCCTCATCACCTACAGTGACTCTAGTCAGTCCTCACACACCTACAGTGACTCTAGTCAGTCCTCACACACCTACAGTGACTCTAGTCAGTCCTCACACACCTACAGGGACTCTAGTCAGTCCTCACACACCTACAGTGGCTCTAGTCAGTCCTCATCACCTACAGTGACTCTAGTCAGTCCTCACACACCTACAGTGACTCTAGTCAGTCCTCACACACCTACAGTGACTCTAGTCAGTCCTCACACACCTACAGTGACTCTAGTCAGTCCTCACACACCTACAGTGGCTCTAGTCAGTCCTCATCACCTACAGTGGCTCTAGTCAGTCCTCACACACCTACAGTGGCTCTAGTCAGTCCTCACACACCTACAGTGGCTCTAGTCAGTCCTCACACACCTACAGTGGCTCTAGTCAGTCCTCACACACCTACAGTGGCTCTAGTCAGTCCTCACACACCTACAGTGACTCTAGTCGGTCCTCACACACCTACAGTGACTCTAGTCAGTCCTCACACACCTACAGTGACTCTAGTCAGTCCTCATACACCTACAGTGGCTCTAGTCAGTCCTCATCACCTACAGTGACTCTAGTCAGTCCTCACACACCTACAGTGGCTCTAGTCAGTCCTCACACACCTACAGTGGCTCTAGTCAGTCCTCACACACCTACAGTGGCTCTAGTCAGTCCTCACACACCTACAGTGACTCTAGTCGGTCCTCACACACCTACAGTGACTCTAGTCAGTCCTCACACACCTACAGTGACTCTAGTCAGTCCTCATACACCTACAGTGGCTCTAGTCAGTCCTCATCACCTACAGTGACTCTAGTCAGTCCTCACACACCTACAGTGGCTCTAGTCAGTCCTCACACACCTACAGTGACTCTAGTCAGTCCTCATCACCTACAGTGACTCTAGTCCATCCTCATCACCTACAGTGACTCTAGTCAGTCCTCACACACCTACAGTGACTCTAGTCAGTCCTCATCACCTACAGTGACTCTAGTCAGTCCTCACACACCTACAGTGACTCTAGTCAGTCCTCATCACCTACAGTGACTCTAGTCAGTCCTCATCACCTACAGTGACTCTAGTCAGTCCTCATCACCTACAGTGACTCTAGTCAGTCCTCACACACCTACAGTGACTCTAGTCAGTCCTCATCACCTACAGTGGCTCTAGTCAGTCCTCATCACCTACAGTGACTCTAGTCAGTCCTCATCACCTACAGTGGCTCTAGTCAGTCCTCACACACCTACAGTGGCTCTAGTCAGTCCTCATCACCTACAGTGGCTCTAGTCAGTCCTCACACACCTACAGTGGCTCTAGTCAGTCCTCATCACCTACAGTGACTCTAGTCAGTCCTCACACACCTACAGTGGCTCTAGTCAGTCCTCACACACCTACAGTGACTCTAGTCAGTCCTCATCACCTACAGTGGCTCTAGTCAGTCCTCATCACCTACAGTGGCTCTAGTCAGTCCTCATCACCTACAGTGACTCTAGTCAGTCCTCACACACCTACAGTGACTCTAGTCAGTCCTCACACACCTACAGTGGCTCTAGTCAGTCCTCATCACCTACAGTGGCTCTAGTCAGTCCTCACACACCTACAGTGGCTCTAGTCAGTCCTCATCACCTACAGTGGCTCTAGTCAGTCCTCACACACCTACAGTGGCTCTAGTCAGTCCTCATCACCTACAGTGGCTCTAGTCAGTCCTCACACACCTACAGTGACTCTAGTCAGTCCTCATCACCTACAGTGACTCTAGTCAGTCCTCACACACACAACCATCTCTTCTGATTTCTATGTTATAATTTTTTATTGAACCTTTATTTAACTAGGCAAGTCAGTTAAGAACAATGACGGCCTACCAAAAGGCCTCCTGATGGGGACCTGGGATTAAAATGAATACATACAATATAAATATAGAACAAAACACACATCACATTGATTACCATCAGAAGACCAAGGTGGAGAGGCAGTGGCAGAACCAGCAACAACCTTATCCTTGTTCCTGTCCTCCCCACTCACACACCTACACCCTGAGAAATTCACTCCTCATATACCCCCTCTTTGGAAAGCAGCTCCACAATCTACATGATCACTGTAGATAGATTCGATGAGATGGTGCTAACAGCCATCCCTGGAGTGTCTCCCTAGCAGGCTGTGGTATGGCAGGCTGCTGCTATTGGAGCTCTGCTAAGCTGTGCTATGGTCTAGGAGCCCACTCACATGATTGGCCCTCTCACAGAGACACTTCTACACTGTCACCATGGTAATGTGAGTACAACGTATCCAACTACACACACTGAGTGAGCTCCTGTTACACACACACACACACACACACACACACACACACACACACACACACACACACACACACACACACACACCTATACACTGGGTCTTCATGTGTTAATGGAAACCTGTGTCTGATGTGGGGCTTTTAGGGTAGAACTAAGGAGAGGGGATGTTACAATGTGCTGTAATTGTAGGGGACATGTTCCACTCTTCATGCAAAGGAGAGGCTCTTACTTTGGAGGGTGGTGTTGAAAATAATTTGACTTCCAGAAAAGTTGTTGGAGTGTTGAAGGAGGTCTTGTTTCTGTGCTGGAAGTTGTTGGAGTGTTGAAGGAGGTCTTGTTTCTGTGCTGGAAGTTGTTGGAGTGTTGAAGGAGGTCTTGTTTCTGTGCTGGAAGTTGTTGCAGTGTTGAAGGAGGTCTTGTTTCTGTGCTGGAAGTTGTTGGAGTGTTGAAGGAGGTCTTGTTTCTGTGCTGGAAGTTGTTATTGCACATTTTAAGTGATGATAAAGTCATGAGCTCATTTATATAAATGAATAAACAACGTTTGTTCACTTAGTGGAAAAGTAACGCGCTAATGACAAAGTTATTCAACACAGAACGACACCTTTATAAAACAAAATGACTATTGTATTCCGTTTTTAATTCTGTTGAATGTAAGGTGTAGCAGCTACTGTAAAACTACACAACAACAGAGAATCATATCATTGATTGATTGATTGTGGAATAATATTTTAAAGCTAAACTATAATAGAAGAAACCTTCGATTCGTGTAAATATTAGGAACATAACAAACATTACTGTCAATGTAACACACTGTGACTACCACAATGTGTCCACTAAGATCATCGTGTTGACCAACATTTACAAAAAATACTGGTTCTAATAGAGATAATACTCTGAATGAGATGGGTATTTCTCAGGATGCTTCCCCTGGCCGTAGGTTTCAGAGCTTTGATGGTCCGCATCAACAGAAACAGAAAACACACAAAAACAACCACGGAAAAACAGCCTCCTACACACATCACAAGAAAGAATTCTGCCCATGCAGCATCTCCCACATGTTGTCTTGAGTATTATAACAGGTTGCTCTCCTTCCATTCACTGCTGTGTGACAAAGCTCATCTGAGACTGTGGGTGGAGGGCGGAGTGGGTGGAGGGTGACAGGTTGCTTTATGCTGTCCTGTCCTAGAGAGGTCCTATGGCCAGAAGAGGGCTAGGGCGACCAGCTGACCAAGAGCCAGTGTTGAGCATTCCTTTCTCATTGCACTTTCCCTCTCTTTTCTCCCGAGGTGATCAACCAAAAAAATGTCGCATTCCAAAGGCTTTGAAAATATCTGATTCGTTGAGATAATTGTACAGTAGCCAATAGGAGAAGAACATCTCCTGTCATTTAAATACCATGTGGTTGGTAATAGAATAAATGAATGAACAGGACAGGGAACAAAACACATGACCGTGTTATCAATCAGTTAAACTGAGACTTAAACTACTATTTACCTCATAACACCAACACATCCAGTTAGGTTGGTTAGGACTGGCACCTCAAAAACAAAGACCTCAAAACCCAACACAGGAAACGACTGATACATCCTTATAGCCACACGCATAAAAAAATAAAGCTCTGTGTTCAGCAGCTGGCGGGTGACGTGGGGGTTGAGGCAGTGTGCTCAGGGCCATCAGTCCCCAGCAGGACCTGCCATCGGCCCCAAAGGCCCTGTCCAGAGGCCCCCATCGGCCCCAAAGGCCCTGTCCAGAGGCCCCCATCGGCCCCAAAGGCCCTGTCCAGAGGCCCCCAAAGGCCCTGTCCAGATGCCCCCAAAGGCCCTGTCCAGAGGCCCCCATCGGCCCCAAAGGCCAACAGGCATTCAACAGGCCAGGCCCTGGCTGCCAGGACAGGCCACTGGGGCTTCGGTGGGCTAACATTGTTGCGTGTGTGGGCAAGACACAGAAAAACAAGAGCATTTCAAACTGTTTCCTCATTTCATTTGAGGAGGAGGATGATGAGAATTCCTGAAAATGTGAAACATTCAAATGGCGTTAACCAACACATAGGTTTCCTGTGTTCTGAGACAGAATGCAGACCTTTTGTTTCCTGACCGAGACACTTTCAATAGGCTACCAATAACATACACTACAATACAAATCACAGTGTTCATTTAGCACGAAGCACTTACAAACAGCAATAAGGAAATGAATGACCGCTAGTGACCTCTACCAAGTTATTAAGGATCTCTACAAGATTGTTTATGTTATAGTTATATATTTGGGAAAGTTTTCCATTTTCAGATCACATGATAACTTGCACTATGACAACACATCTCCACAGTGCTACAAGCCCCTCTCCTTCAGACAGACACCAGTATTCAGACCAGCCTTGATTAAAGAACCTCACTCTATTTGACCAGCCTTGATTAAAGAACCTCACTCTGTTAGACCAGCCTTGATTAAAGAACCTCACTCTATTTGACCAGCCTTGATTGAAGAACCTCACTCTATTTGACTTCACCACAAGAGAAGAACGATCATTTGGACTAGGAAAGTCCCTGTGTCAAGCAGTGAGCTAGAGCGGTCAGGTTATCTAGAAGCGGCGTGTCAGACACGGGGGGCTAGTTAATATGGCTTGTAAAACAGGGCAGCTTCATTACCTCGTGCCATTATGGATGTTCAGGCTCTGAGGCCGTGTTTAAACACCTGAGACAACGGGTGCGTCCCCAACGGTAGCCTATTACCTCTACACAGTACTAACGGGGTAATCAGCACAGCCCTGCCACTCCGGGCATCACTCTGTCACCAGTATTTATTCAGCCCAGAGCTATTAGGTCGGAGAAATGCCGTGGCTCCTGACAGGCACACCGACGGGCCTCATGGCAGGTGACTCAGACAGGACAATGTAAATGTCTGACTGTCACTGGTCGCAGCTATCGAATGCCGGAGTGATTCACAGAGACACACTCCAGTCGATAACCACTGAGGAGTTGTTATGGACGCTTAGGAAACATGATCATTAATGGATGGTCTTTCTGCGTGACAACGTCCATGCTGGACTGGTGGACTGGGGGTAGATTAGACAACTACACAGTTCCATTTTTGTTTTTTACCTTTATTTAACTAGGCAAGTCAGTTAACAACAAATTCTTATTTTCAATGACGGCCTAGGAACAGCGGGTTAACTGCCTGTTCAGGGGCAGAACGACAGATTTGTAGCTTGTCAGCTCAGGGATTCGAACTTGCAACCTTTCGGTTACTAGTCCAACGCTCTAACCACTAGGCTACCCTGCCGCCCCATTGAGAAGGTTAGTGAAGCCATGTTAGATAGACAGAGAGAGTGGGGGTCTCTCTATGCTCCACAGAACAGCTTGTTGCAGGGTGGAGGATGGAGACGTATTTTTGATAGTATGACTGTGACAGTTCTCTGTGGAACGATACCTGGGCGTGTTGTTGTCTTAGGAGGAGACAGAGGTGGGAGACAACGGGGGAGGCTGTGGTTTGGTTTTGGTGGTCTAAGTCTTCTCACATGTAGTTAGAAGGTCCAATGAAATCGCAGTGTGTAGGCGGTACCGGTGTATGGTCTTAGTCGGTGGGCCCAAAACAAAAGGACTTTCTTCTTTAGACAGCTCAATGGCTTTCATGTCACTAGAATGTGTGGATGAAAGTTTTTTTTAGTTTCTCAAGTTGTAGTTTCTGAAGTCGATCAGACACAAAGGTAACATTCAGAGGTGAGGTAGTTGTGGAAGCATTGGCATGAACAAGACCCTGTTGTGGGGCTGGACCAAAGGCTGCTACAGTACTGTATTAGAACACACAGTGTGTTAGTGTGTTACTGCCTTACCGTTTGGAAAGACTGGCTTAAACAGAAACTCATATGGTGGGTGAAGGGGGGCATTCCAACACACATACACACACACATATGGCTCACACACACATATGGTTCACACACACACACACATATGGTTCACACACACATATGGTTCACACAAACACACACAATCAACTGGATCTGCTCCTACAGCCTCCTGGTACAATATGAATGGTTCTGGCAGGCTTAGTATCTTTAGAGGGGACACTATGAATGGTTCTGGCAGGCCTAGTATCTTTAGAGGGGACACTATGAATGGTTCTGGCAGGCCTAGTATCTTTAGAGGGGACACTATGAATGGTTCTGGCAGGCCTAGTATCTTTAGAGGGGACACTATGAATGGTTCTGGCAGGCTTAGTATCTTTAGAGGGGACACTATGAATGGTTCTGGCAGGCCTAGTATCTTTAGAGGGGACAATATGAATGGTTCTGGCAGGCCTAGTATCTTTAGAGGGGACAATATGAATGGTTCTGGCAGGCCTAGTATCTTTAGAGGGGACAATATGAATGGTTCTGGCAGGCCTAGTATCTTTAGAGGGGACACTATGAATGGTTCTGGAAGGCTTAGTATCTTTAGAGGGGACACTATGAATGGTTCTGGCAGGCCTAGTATCTTTAGAGGGGACAATATGAATGGTTCTGGCAGGCCTAGTATCTTTAGAGGGGACAATATGAATGGTTCTGGCAGGCCTAGTATCTTTAGAGGGGACAATATGAATGGTTCTGGCAGGCCTAGTATCTTTAGAGGGGACACTATGAATGGTTCTGGCAGGCCTAGTATCTTTATAGGGGACACTATGAATGGTTCTGGCAGGCCTAGTATCTTTAGAGGGGACAATATGAATGGTTCTGGCAGGCCTAGTATCTTTAGAGGGGACAATATGAATGGTTCTGGCAGGCCTAGTATCTTTAGAGGGGACACTATGAATGGTTCTGGCAGGCTTAGTATCTTTAGAGGGGACACTATGAATGGTTCTGGCAGGCCTAGTATCTTTAGAGGGGACAATATGAATGGTTCTGGCAGGCCTAGTATCTTTAGAGGGGACAATATGAATGGTTCTGGCAGGCCTAGTATCTTTAGAGGGGACAATATGAATGGTTCTGGCAGGCCTAGTATCTTTAGAGGGGACACTATGAATGGTTCTGGCAGGCCTAGTATCTTTATAGGGGACACTATGAATGGTTCTGGCAGGCCTAGTATCTTTAGAGGGGACAATATGAATGGTTCTGGCAGGCCTAGTATCTTTAGAGGGGACAATATGAATGGTTCTGGCAGGCCTAGTATCTTTAGAGGGGACACTATGAATGGTTCTGGCAGGCTTAGTATCTTTAGAGGGGACACTATGAATGGTTCTGGCAGGCTTAGTATCTTTAGAGGGGACAGTATGAATGGTTCTGGCAGGCTTAGTATCTTTAGAGGGGACACTATGAATGGTTCTGGCAGGCCTAGTATCTTTAGAGGGGACAATATGAATGGTTCTGGCAGGCTTAGTATCTTTAGAGGGGACACTATGAATGGTTCTGGCAGGCTTACTATCTTTAGAGGGGACAATATGAATGGTTCTGGCAGGCCTAGTATCTTTAGAGGGGACAATATGAATGGTTCTGGCAGGCCTAGTATCTTTAGAGGGGACAATATGAATGGTTCTGGCAGGCCTAGTATCTTTAGAGGGGACACTATGAATGGTTCTGGCAGGCTTAGTATCTTTAGAGGGGACACTATGAATGGTTCTGGCAGGCCTAGTATCTTTAGAGGGGACACTATGAATGGTTCTGGCAGGCCTAGTATCTTTAGAGGGGACACTATGAATGGTTCTGGCAGGCCTAGTATCTTTAGAGGGGACACTATGAATGGTTCTGGCAGGCCTAGTATCTTTAGAGGGGACAATATGAATGGTTCTGGCAGGCCTAGTATCTTTAGAGGGGACAATATGAATGGTTCTGGCAGGCCTAGTATCTTTAGAGGGGACAATATGAATGGTTCTGGCAGGCCTAGTATCTTTAGAGGGGACACTATGAATGGTTCTGGCAGGCCTAGTATCTTTATAGGGGACACTATGAATGGTTCTGGCAGGCCTAGTATCTTTATAGGGGACACTATGAATGGTTCTGGCAGGCCTAGTATCTTTAGAGGGGACAATATGAATGGTTCTGGCAGGCCTAGTATCTTTAGAGGGGACACTATGAATGGTTCTGGCAGGCCTAGTATCTTTAGAGGGGACACTATGAATGGTTCTGGCAGGCTTAGTATCTTTAGAGGGGACACTATGAATGGTTCTGGCAGGCTTAGTATCTTTAGAGGGGACAGTATGAATGGTTCTGGCAGGCTTAGTATCTTTAGAGGGGACACTATGAATGGTTCTGGCAGGCCTAGTATCTTTAGAGGGGACAATATGAATGGTTCTGGCAGGCTTAGTATCTTTAGAGGGGACACTATGAATGGTTCTGGCAGGCTTAGTATCTTTAGAGGGGACAATATGAATGGTTCTGGCAGGCCTAGTATCTTTAGAGGGGACAATATGAATGGTTCTGGCAGGCCTAGTATCTTTAGAGGGGACACTATGAATGGTTCTGGCAGGCCTAGTATCTTTAGAGGGGACACTATGAATGGTTCTGGCAGGCCTAGTATCTTTAGAGGGGACAATAATCTCTGCTCGATGGTCACATTCTGGCAGAATTCATGTTTGATATTGTGGACTGAGTTGTTTATAGGATTAAACTAATTAGATTAATTAGTGAATCAGTGTAGACAATAAAACCAGTGAATCAGTACAACATGTTTAGGCTGCTTCTAGGACAGTTATTACAACATGTTAGGCTGCTTCTAGGACAGGTAATACAACATGTTTAGGCTGCTTCCAGGACAGGTATTACAACATGTTAGGCTGCTTCTAGGACAGGTAATACAACATGTTAGGCTGCTTCTAGGACAGGTAATACAACATGTTTAGGCTGCTTCTAGGTAATACAACATGTTAGGCTGCTTCCAGGACAGGTAATACAACATGTTAGGCTGCTTCTAGGACAGGTAATACAACATGTTTAGGCTGCTTCTAGGTAATACAACATGTTAGGCTGCTTCCAGGACAGGTAATACAACATGTTAGGCTGCTTCTAGGACAGGTAATACAACATGTTAGGCTGCTTCCAGGACAGTTAATACAACATGTTAGGCTGCTTCTAGGACAGGTAATACAACATGTTAGGCTGCTTCTAGGACAGGTATTACAACATGTTTAGGCTGCTTCTAGGACAGGTAATACAACATGTTTAGGCTGCTTCTAGGACAGGTAATACAACATGTTAGGCTGCTTCTAGGACAGGTAATACAACATGTTTAGGCTGCTTCTAGGACAGGTAATATAACATGTTTAGGCTGCTTCTAGGACAGGTAATACAACATGTTTAGGCTGCTTCTAGGACAGGTAATACAACATGTTAGGCTGCTTCCAGGACAGGTAATACAACATGTTAGGCTGCTTCTAGGACAGGTAATACAACATGTTTAGGCTGCTTCCGGGACAGGTTATACAACATGTTAGGCTGCTTCCAGGACAGGTAATACAACATGTTTAGGCTGCTTCTAGGACAGGTAATACAACATGTTAGGCTGCTTCTAGGACAGGTAATACAACATGTTTAGGCTGCTTCTAGGACAGGTAATACAACATGTTAGGCTGCTTCCAGGACAGGTTATACAACATGTTAGGCTGCTTCTAGGACAGGTAATACAACATGTTTAGGCTGCTTCCGGGACAGGTTATACAACATGTTAGGCTGCTTCCAGGACAGGTAATACAACATGTTTAGGCTGCTTCTAGGACAGGTAATACAACATGTTAGGCTGCTTCCAGGACAGGTAATACAACATGTTAGGCTGCTTCTAGGACAGGTAATACAACATGTTTAGGCTGCTTCCGGGACAGGTTATACAACATGTTAGGCTGCTTCCGGGACAGGTTATACAACATGTTAGGCTGCTTCCGGGACAGGTAATACAACATGTTAGGCTGCTTCTAGGACAGGTAATACAACATGTTAGGCTGCTTCTAGGACAGGTAATACAACATGTTTAGGCTGCTTCTAGGACAGGTAATACAACATGTTAGGCTGCTTCTAGGACAGGTAATACAACATGTTAGGCTGCTTCTAGGACAGGTAATACAACATGCTGCCCCCTGTCTGTCTGTGAGCACACAGGCCTGATGACCTATTGAGCCTGATATTATAACGTTCAGGATGAGGAGAGAAGAGAAATGCACTTTTACACACGGAACCATTGTTATCCAAGAGCAAATGGATGCAAATCATTTTTCAACATTTCTGTAACAAACTTGGACTATCTTAACAAATACTGAATCTGCTGTTTTAATATTGGAAGATTTAAAAAAAGCATAATTTAAAAAGTCATGATTGATAAACATACGTTTTTCACTCACCATCCTGTTCCTATCACACAACTCCGCAGAGCCCACCGCCTCTCCTGTGGTTTCGACCTCTTAACGTGCTACAAAGAGGAACTGTAAATATATAGGTCGGATAATTAGCTTATTAAGCAGTCTGCCATTATCTCTCGTTTTCTCCAATACAACCTTGACAACAGATAAATGATCTATTGCCATTTATAGGCTACAATCGTCTAATTGAGCAGCGGTCTAATAGAAAGGGTTTTATTCACAGTCAGTTCCCATATTGCTAATGATACGTTTAACTGACGGGCCGAATAATGGCGCCCGCAGCAGCATGGTGTTAAATGAATAGAGTTGTCATTGACAGGCCTTTATTGACTCCAGGCGGATTAATGTGAGGAGTGTGTGTGATCATGATGCTCGGTGCGGTTTCCTTTCAAACCGGAAACCTCGCAAATCAACCAGAGCCTTTTTCCAGTCACAGAGTCAGGGAGCTGAATAACGAAGGATTCATTCTTGTCTATATACTGTTGTTATTATTATTGCTAGCAATAATTGTTATTTAATCGTTATTATAGTAATATCAACATAATAATAAGCGTAACTAGTCACAATAATAATACGTATAGTCTAGTGTATAAGTATCAAGAAAATGTAATAACTTTTTATAGCCATCAAATGTTTAAATTTAGATAATTTTCTCCCACGCGTTACTTGACACAGCCACAAGCTGGAAATTGCCTTCCAACCAGGGCCCCGAACCGCTCACCCACCCATCTAGTTTTTAACTTTCAAGTTTCTCAACCCACGTGGGGACTTTACCAGTATACTGTGCCAATTACATTATTTCACGCATCGCCTCTGAACGGAAATGTTATTGTGAACTATGTCCGGTTTTCTAAAATGCACGTGGGGTTGAGGAGGTTTATAGATGTGCATCACTGAAACACCAGACAGTAAGTAGCCTATTCGGCCTGCCGGACAGACGAGTCGACCTCTCAGTTCCGCTCAACACCACTGGAGGGCAACAGTATTGAGAATCAACAACAAAATCATAATAATAATAATAACAACAAATACAATAATCATATTATTAGTAGCCTATGTTAACAATATAAAACATATATTTGACTATAAAAGATTATAGGCCTAATGTATAGCTAGTCTGGGCCTACTACTGTATCCATATGTTCCTTTATCATTAGACCATGTGCCTTTACCCGTTTCATTTCAGGATGTGAAAGTCATTAAATTTCAAGACAAACAATTTCCCTTCTAGTGATATAAATAGCTCGTAACTAAATAGGCCTGTAGCCCAGTCTTTCCTAAAGCAAAGCCTATTCAAACGACCCTGACAAATTTTCCGAGTCTAATGCAGCAAAGGTGTTCCGTGATTGTGGCTCTCATTTGATTGTGGTTTGCGATGGTAGTTCTGTCGCTGCTCTTGCTCGGCAATACTCGATAGTTTCCGACGCTCATATTCCGGAATAGAACCCTTATATGTAGGCAGGGGTGTTCTTAGATTTACCGGATAAAACCATGTATGGCTTCTAGAGAAGAACCGGAATTCCTATTTGAAGGCGATGTGTAGAGGAAACATTTCAAATCGTATACATCAGATACGCTTGTAACATTGATGTCCGTCTAAACTGATAACATGCCATCTTGCATTTCGTTCATTTCTTAACACCTGTATTGTTTTATCATTTTCGTGCTAATGGAAACTGCATGGAGAAAAAAACAAACATATTTTATCTCTTTATATTGGCGAACTTTCACTTGTGGGTTCTCCATTGACAGCCCGGGGCCAATAGGATCCCCCAGCGCCTCCTTTCTCGAACCAAACGGTCCTTGTATGGGCAGTGACGTAGTGGCGCATTCACTGCCCCACTGATAAATACATACTACTGCTACTCGTGCTGCTAGGATCCGTCATTCACTAAACAGCCTGATGATCTGGAGAGAGTAGAGTAGACTATAGAGGTGGTATCAACACACGCTCCAGATTGTGTTAACTTCTCCGGACAGGTTATCAGATGTTTCAGTGTAGGATAGGACTGTAAAGGCCACACATACTCAACCAGCCAGTTTAAAATACCGTTTAAACCCTGGAAACAGCGAGAAGCCGTTAGTTAAATGATGACGGCTAAAACTTTAGAGAAAGTCCCGGTCTCTCTGGGTGGGTATGTCCATCCTGTCTCTGATTCCATCTACTCTGTGGATCATGACAGTCTGCCGCCCGGGGTGGCTATCTTTCCTAACGCTGATTTAGGAGGCCACTACCACGACCATCTTAGCGGAGTTCCAGGTAAGCGTGGACTATGCAGGGTTTTGTTTTGATATCATGGGGACCTTTAGAGAATGCAACATGTGCTGTGTTGGTTATTGGAGAGGAAACACATCGGCTACTACGTATAGGTTATAATATTATGCATAATGTTTGATATTGCATTTTTAAAATCTTGGCCAAGAGATTTTGGAAATATTTTTGAATTAATGGTTGTGGGACAAATGTATGTCTGGATATTTGTATCAATGGTAATAAAAAATGTTATGTTTTAGAGGTACATGGCTAGAGTTACGCACTTTTCCCAAAACAAGTTTGCATAAAAGTAAAACGGCACCCCTTTGAAAAGTTGAATGAATGACGGGTGGGTAAAGGATGCGAGCGCGCAGCACGCACCAAACACTGTGCGCACGAGAACGGACCTGCAGCATGTTTTTTTTTAAAGCTCTCTGATTTGTTTGTTTCGTGATTATCTGCTAAGATGTCTCTTCTTATCTTCCAGATGGCTTGATGAGTGGCGATATGAACTTAGAGAAACGCTCTCTCGACCTGTCTTACTCTAGCTTCTCCCAGCCACCTAGCCATCGGAACCAGACCTTCACCTACATGGGAAAGTTCTCCATCGACTCTCAGTATCCCGGTAACTGGAACCCCGAGGGCGTCATCAACATTGTGAGTGCGGGGATCCTGGGCATGACCCAGCCATCTTCCGCCTCCTCCTCCCCGGCGTCCTCCGGCTCTCCCGGCCATTTCTCCTCCACGCTCAGCTGCACCATGGCCCAGAACCAGGCCGACATGGAGCACCACCTCTACTCTTCCCCGCCTCCCTACGGCTGTGGGGAGGTCTACCAGGACCCGTCGGCCTTCCTCTCCACCGGGCCCGGTATCTCTTACCCGCCGCCGTCCTACTCCTCCCCTAAACCCAACACAGACTCGGGTCTCTTCCCCATCATCCCAGACTATGCTGGGTTCTTTCAGCCGACCTGTCAGAGGGACATGCAGGCCATGCCTGACCGCAAGCCCTTCCCCTGCCCACTGGACTCCTTTAGAGTACCCCCACCTCTGACTCCCCTGAACACTATTAGGAACTTTACATTAGGTGGGCCGGTCTCGGATGGACCCAGACTCCCCACCGCGTACAGCCCCCAGAACCTCCCCCTGAGACCCATCCTGCGGCCCAGAAAATATCCCAACAGGCCGAGCAAGACCCCGGTCCATGAGCGGCCGTACCCCTGCCCAGCGGAAGGCTGCGACCGGCGGTTCTCTCGGTCTGACGAGCTGACCAGACACATCCGGATCCACACGGGACACAAACCGTTCCAGTGCCGGATCTGCATGAGGAACTTTAGCCGCAGCGACCACCTCACCACGCACATCCGCACGCACACCGGAGAGAAGCCCTTCGCCTGTGATTTCTGTGGCCGTAAGTTCGCGAGGAGCGACGAGCGCAAAAGACACACCAAGATTCATCTCAGACAGAAAGAGAGAAAATCATCCACTGCGCCATCAAACAACACGAACTCTGATCGCTCCGGTACCGGTTCTATAAGCACATCTAGCGGAGTCTGCTCCTCCAGCACGGGACAGCTGGCGGGATGCCCCTCGCGGGCGGTATAGAACACACTATAGCCAATAGGTTTATGGAATACATATTTAGAAACCTTGACGAACTAAAGACAATAGAGATTGAGGTTTAATTGTTTGGAAGCTGCAAGTTCAAAACATAATATGGAACGAACTTTACATGCAACAGCATAATTATCTTTCATGCGTAATTGCGCATCATTCCGGTGCGCTCCAAACGTTCCCACGATGTATCCTCTTAGTTGGCTGAGAGAAACGCACTTTGTTTGCATAGCCTACTGAAGTCAGTCAAGTTAATAGACAATACTTTTAACACGTGGCTGTCTATATTCTCTTCAGGTATCGGGAAGAAACATGTTGAGGATTAATATCAAGCACATTTACACTGACGCGCCAATAGGCTACAATATACACAACGCTGCATGGAAAGAACGTTATGTTTGCAATAATTTAGAAGGAAAGGTGTTTTAAATTATTTACTAGACAAAAATGTGTCCATTTTAACATGTTCATTGATTGTATTTCCCCCTGTTGTGCCTCGTTTCACACGTTATTTTTGTACATTGTCAATACAAGGACGATTTAATGAATTGTACATTTCGTCATTTAATATCACAGTTTGATTATATGTATATTTCTGTGCACATTGTGCCGTGTAACTATGGACAGTGTTGTGGTTTATGTCTAACAATAAGGAATGGAAATAATTGAACTCAAACCGACTTGACATTTGTTTTTCGTGAATGTTTCCGACTCATATTAAATGTTAATGTTGATTTTAAAAGAATCTCAATGGCCTCCAGAAAGGCCTGGTTATTTCTTGTGAACTAAAAACAAATAAAGTCAACTCTGAACAACATGAATATAATGTAATATTATTGGAAAGTACACCAGAACGGGTGGGCATGGTAATTCCCGTGTAACGTCAGTCTGATGTGAGTCATGCCTTCACAAGGCTGCTCCCACTCACCGCCTATCCGTGCTGTTCTGATGTTGTGGTTAACAACTAGAACAGGAAAGATCTTTACCGTTGTTCATGTAGAGATCTATACACACAGGACATCCAATAATAATAATACGTTAAATAAAGGTAATAAATAAATTAATAATAATAATCTAAAGTATATACTTTGATCATCCAAAACTAATTGCTTAGTCCGATCAACATTAAAAACTAATGCCGTAGTCCGATCAACATTAAAAACTAATGCCGTAGTCTGATCAACATTAAAAACTAATACCGTAGTCTGATCAACATTAAAAACTAATACCGTAGTCTGATCAACATTAAAATATAATGCCGGTAGTCTGATCAACATTAACATATAATGCCGGTAGTCTGATCAACAATCATATCTAATGCCGGTAGTCTGATCAACATTAATATCTAATGCGGTAGTCTGATCAACATTAATATCTAATGCGGTAGTCTGATCAACATTAAAAAAGAACAAAGAGTTGATTGAAACCACAGGATATAGCAACATCTCATGTACAGTATCTTTGTAAACTGTTTTGGTCGTAGACAACCGTTGAATGACAGACACACACAACAGGTTGATACAGTAAAGGCCACTTTATAGATCAACAGAACGCAACAGTCAACAGAAAAGGTTGTGGACATTCTACCTGCCACCTAAAGATTTGTCATGAAACATCCATGAGACAGTAGATCGTGTTTCCGAACACCAATCAAACGATAGGCCTAAACAACTTTAAACTGAGTTATATGTCACCAACAAACTGTCTGTCAAAGTCATTTGTGTCATGGTCAAAACATGTTGCTACAACAGCAGCTAGGAAAGGGAGAAGTCTGTCTATAATAAAGACCTGCTCTGCCTTCTTAACACTATCAACAAGGCAGGTCCCACAGGCCCTCGTTTCTACCTTCTTAACAACACTATCAACAAGGCAGGTCCCACAGGCCCTAGTTTCTACCTTCTTAACAACACTATCAACAAGGTAGGTCCTATAGGTCCTAGTTTCTACCTTCTTAACAGCACTATCAACAAGGTAGGTCCTACAGGTCCTAGTTTCTACCTTCTTAACAACACTATCAACAAGGTAGGTCCTACAGGTCCTAGTTTCTACCTTCTTAACAACACTATCAACAAGGTAGGGCCTACAGGTCCTAGTTTCTACCTTCTTAACAGCACTATCAACAAGGTAGGTCCTATAGGTCCTAGTTTCTACCTTCTTATCAACACTATCAACAAGGCAGGTCCTACAGGCCCTAGTTTCTACCTTCTTAACAACACTATCAACAAGGCAGGTCCTACATGCCCTAGTTTCTACCTTCTTAACAACACTATCAACAAGGCAGGTCCCACAGGCCCTAGTTTCTACCTTCTTAACAACACTATCAACAAGGTAGGTCCTATAGGTCCTAGTTTCTACCTTCTTAACAGCACTATCAACAAGGTAGGTCCTATAGGTCCTAGTTTCTACCTTCTTAACAACACTATCAACAAGGCAGGTCCTACAGGCCCTAGTTTCTACCTTAACAACACTATCAACAAGGCAGGTCCTACATGCCCTAGTTTCTACCTTCTCAACAACACTATCAACAAGGCAGGTCCCACAGGCCCTAGTTTCTACCTTCTTAACAACACTATCAACAAGGTAGGTCCTACATGCCCTAGTTTCTACCTTCTTAACAACACTATCAACAAGGCAGGTCCCACAGGCCCTAGTTTCTACCTTCTTAACAACACTATCAACAAGGTAGGTCCTATAGGTCCTAGTTTCTACCTTCTTAACAGCACTATCAACAAGGTAGGTCCTACAGGTCCTAGTTTCTACCTTCTTAACAACACTATCAACAAGGTAGGTCCTACAGGTCCTAGTTTCTACCTTCTTAAAAACACTATCAACAAGGTAGGTCCTACAGGTCCAAGTTTCTACCTTCTGAACAACACTATCAACAAGGCAGGTCCTACAGGCCCTAGTTTCTACCTTCTTAACACTATCAACAAGGTAGGTCCTACAGGTCCTAGTTTCTACCTTCTTAACAACACTATCAACAAGGCAGGTCCTACAGGCCCTAGTTTCTACCTTCTTAACAACACTATCAACAAGGTAGGTCCTACAGGCACTAGTTTCTACCTTCTTAACAACACTATCAACAAGGTAGGTCCTACAGGTCCTAGTTTCTACCTTCTTAACAGCACTATCAACAAGGCAGGTCCTACAGGCCCTAGTTTCTACCTTCTTAACAACACTATCAACAAAGCAGGTCCTACAGGTGTAACGGTTTTCTTCTTGTGAAAGAGAGGCGGACCAAAATGCAGCGTGGTTAGTTTTGTACATCTTTAATAAAGGTGAAAATACAACAATCTACAAAACAAGAACCGTGAAAAAACCGAAACAGTCCTATCTGGTGCCACAAACACAAAGACAGGAACAATCACCCACAAGAGACCTAAAGAATATGGCTGCCTAAATATGGTTCCCAATCAGAGGCAACGATAAACACCTGCCTCTGATTGAGAACCACTCTAGGCAACCATAGACATACCTAGAGTACTACTCTAACCACAATCCCATAACCACAAACAACCCCAGACAAAACAAACCACATGAATCCCCATGTCACACCCTGGCCTAACCAAAATAATAACGAAAACACAGAATACTAAGGCCAGGGCGTGACAACAGGCCCTAGTTTCTACCTTCTTAACAGCACTATCAAAAAGGCAGGCCCTACAGGCCCAAGTTTCTACCTTCTTAACACTATCAACAAGGCAGGTCCTACAAGCCCTAGTTTCAACCTTCTTAACAACACTATCAACAAGGCAGGTCCTACAGGCCCTAGTTTCTACCTTCTTAACAACACTATCAACAAGGCAGGTTCTACAGGCCCTAGTTTCTACCTTCTTAACAGCACTATCAACAAGGCAGGTTCTACAGGCCCTAGTTTCTACCTTCATAACAGCACTATCAACAAGACAGGTCCTACAGGCCCTAGTTTTGTTGCACTGGGACTACTGTTCAGTCATGTGGTCAGGTGCCACAAAGAGGGACTTAGGAGAATTACAATTACAACACAGCTAGGCCTCTAATCTACACAGAGAGCTAACATTAATAATATGCATGTCAATCTCTCCTGGCTCAAAGTGGAGGAGAGATTGACTTCATCACTACTTGTATTTGTGAGGGGTATTGAATGCACCAAGCTGTCTGTTTAAACTACTGGCACACAGCTCAGACACCCAACATACCCCACAAGACATGCCACCAGAGGTCTCTTCACAGTCCCCAAGTCCAGAACAGACTATGGGAGGCGCACAGTACTACATAGAGCCATGACTACATGGAACTCTATTCTACAGTACTACATAGAGCCACGACTACATGGACCTCTATTCCACAGTACTACACAGAGCCATGACTACATGGAACTCTATTCCACAGTACTACATAGAGACATTACTACATGGAACTCTATTCCACAGTACTACATAGATCCATGACTACATGGAACTCTATTCCACAGTACTACATAGAGACATTACTACATGGAACTCTATTCCACAGTACCACATAGAGCCATGACTACATGGAACTCTATTCCACAGTACTACATAGAGACATTACTACATGGAACTCTATTCCTCAGTACTACATAGAGCCATGACTACATGGAACTCTATTCCACAGTACTACATATAGCCATGACTACATGGAACTCTATTCCACAGTACTACATAGAGCCATGACTACATGGAACTCTATTCCTCAGTACTACATAGAGCCATGACTACATGGAACTCTATTCCACAGTACTACATATAGCCATGACTACATGGAACTCTATTCCACAGTACCACATAGAGCCATGACTACATGGAACTCTATTCCACAGTACTACATAGAGCCATGACTACATGGAACTCTATTCCACAGTACCACACAGAGCCATGACTACATGGAACTCTATTTCACAGTACTACATAGAGACATTACTACATGGAACTCTATTCCACAGTACTACATAGAGACATTACTACATGGAACTCTATTCCACAGTACTACATAGAGACATTACTACATGGAACTCTATTCCACAGTACTACATAGAGACATTACTACATGGAACTCTATTCCACAGTACTACATAGAGCCATGACTACATGGAACTCTATTCCACAGTACTACATAGAGCCATTACTACATGGAACTCTATTCCACAGTACTACATAGAGACATTACTACATGGAACTCTATTCCACAGTACTACATAGAGACATTACTACATGGAACTCTATTCCACAGTACCACATAGAGCCATGACTACATGGAACTCTATTCCACAGTACTACATAGAGCCATGACCACATGGAACTCTATTCCACAGCACTATATAGAGCCATGACTACATGGAACTCTATTCCACAGTACTACATAGAGACATGACTACATGGAACTCTATTCCACAGCACTATATAGAGCCATGACTACATGGAACTCTATTCCACAGTACTAATAGAGCCATGACCACATGGAACTCTATTCCACAGTGCTACATAGAGCCATGACCACATGGAACTCTATTCCACAGTACTAATAGAGCCATGACTACATGGAACTCTATTCCACATCAGGTAACTGACGCAGCAGTAGAATCAGACTTAAAAAACGTGTAAAAATACACCTTATGGAACAGCGGGGACGGAGAAGACACACACACACACACAGGTACAGACACATATACAGGGGGTAAAAAAGTATTTAGTCAGCCACCAATTGTGCAAGTTCTCCCACTTAAAAAGATGAGAGAGGCCTGTAATTGTCATCATAGGTACACTTCAACTATGACAGACAAAATGATTTTAAAAATCCAGAAAATCACATTGTAGGATTTTTTATTAATTTATTTGCAAATTATGGTGGAAAATAAGTATTTGGTCAATAACAAAAGTTTATCTCAATACTTTGTTATATACCCTTTGTTGGCAATGACAGAGGTCAAACGTTTTCTTTAAGTCTTCACAAGGTTTTCACACACTGTTGCTGGTATTTTACCCGGCCAAACTGACCAATCAGGGGGGGGAAAGGCCTTGGTCAGGGACGTGACCCAGAACCCATTGGCAGTGGTCATACATGCCTTAATAGAAAAGGACTCAAGTAAAAATGGAAGTCACCCAGTAAAATACTACTTCAGTAAAAGCCTAAAACCATTTGTTTTTAAATATACTTAAGTATCAAAAGTAAAAGCATGAATAATAAAAAACAGACGGAGCTATTTCGTATTTTTTAAATTTATTTACAGATAGCCAGGGTCACACTCCAAAAGTCAGACATCATTTAAAAACAAAGCATTTCTATTTAGTGAGTCCGCCAGATCAGAGGCAGTAGGGATGACCAGGGATGTTCTCTTGATAAGTTGGACCATTTTCTGTCCTGCTAAGCATTCAAAATGTAACGAGTACTATTGGGTGTCAGGGAAAATCTATGAAGTAAAATGTAAATGTTTTTCTTCAGGAATTTAGTAACAGTCCAAAAAATAAATAGTAAAGTACAAATACCCCAAAAAACGACTTAAGTTGTATTTTAAAGTATTTTTACTTAATAAGCACTTTACACCACTGCCCGATGGTCACTGACAGAGCTCCAGAGTTCCTCTGTGGAGATGGGAGAACCTTCCAGAAGGACAACCATCTCTGCAGCATTCCACCAATCAGGCATTTATAGTAGAGTGGACAGATGGAAGCCACTCCTCAGTAAAAGGCACATGACAGCCCACTTGGAGTTAGCCAAAAGGCACGTAAAGATTCTCAGACCGAGAAACAAGATTCTCTGGTCTGATGAAACCAATATTGAAATCTTTGGCCTGAATGCCAAGCATCACGTCTGGAGGAAACCAGGCACCATCCCTACGGTGAAGCAGCATCATGCTGTGGGGATGTTTTTCAGCGGCAGGGACGGCAAGACTAGTCAGGATCAAGGCAAAGATGAATGGAGCAAAGTACAGAGAGATCTTTGATGAAAACCTGCTCCAGAGCGCTCAGGATCTCAGACTGGGGCGAAGGTTCACCTCCAACAGGACAACGACCTTAAGCACACAGACAAGACAACACAGGAATGGCTTCGGGACAAGTCTCTGAATTCTTATGTAAATGTGAAATTGTATTTTTTTATTTGTAATAAATTAGCAAAACTTTCTAAAACCATTATGGGGTATTATGATGTCATTATGGCGTATTGTGATGTCATTATGGGGTATTGTGATGTCATTATGGGGTATTGTGATGTCATTATGGGGTAGTGTGTGTAGATTGATGAGGAAAAACAATGTAATATATTTTAGAATAAAGCTGTTATGTGACAAAATGTGAAAAAAGTCAAGGGGTCTGAATACTTTCCAAAGGCACTGTACATGCAGTAAGGCTATAGGTAGAACTTTCAGCTGTACACTGTACATGCAGTAAGGCTATAGGTAGAACTTTCAGCTGTACACTGTACATGCAGTAAGGCTATAGGTAGAACTTTCAGCTGTACACTGTACATGCAGTAAGGCTATAGGTAGAACTTTCAGCTGTACACTGTACATGCAGTAAGGCTATAGGTAGAACTTTCAGCTGTACACTGTACATGCAGTAAGGCTATAGGTAGAACTTTCAGCTGTACACTGTACATGCAGTAAGGCTATAGGTAGAACTTTCAGCTGTACACTGTACATGCAGTAAGGCTATAGGTAGAACTTTCAGCTGTACACTGTACATGCAGTAAGGCTATAGGTAGAACTTTCAGCTGTACACTGTACATGCAGTAAGGCTATAGGTAGAACTTTCAGCTGTACACTGTACATGCAGTAAGGCTATAGGTAGAACTTTCAGCTGTACACTGTACATGCAGTAAGGCTATAGGTAGAACTTTCAGCTGTACACTGTACATGCAGTAAGGCTATAGGTAGAACTTTCAGCTGTCCCAAAATAAAAGCCTTCAATTATAAACAAAGCTAGTGTTTACACATACACACATTTGTTTGGAATAAATCAATGAAAGATAGAAAATGTAGTGTGCACATGGAAACTAGACATGATAAATGCTTTCAAAGTTTACATTCAATATTCACATAAGGCATATCATATTTCCAGTTACAAACAAATGATGTTAAGAGCATAGGACGTTCCTGAGCCTGTTCAGGATGAAAACATCTTATTTGGAAGTTTACAGGAGAAAGTTCAATACTTAAACAAAAGGCCTGTCCCAGAGACATAATCCACCTGCAGTTCATTCACCTGCACCAACTCATGTCACAGTGATTCAGTCTTGTGAAAGTCTTCCAGCCGCCCCTATTTGGTCACAGGTATCCCTGCCTTTACAACACCGACATTAGAAGGAAACCTTGGGCCCGGGGTATGGTTCACCCCCACACCAGAAGCCATCAGGCTGGCCTATCTCTAGTAACCACGTCTCTTCCTCCCACGGCTGCTGCGCCTCTACCTTACTGTCTGCGTCGGGAACTGTCTGTAGGACTTTATAATAATGACAGTCCCTCCCATCTTCAGGGTCATACGGAGGTGCCAGGATGTCGAGGAAAGCAGCCGGTCCATCCACCGTGTCGATCTGATGCAGGTTCTCCCTCTGCGGGGTTAAGATACACGGACTACTGTCATGGGTGAACCACATGGTTGACCGGAGCACAGCCCGCCGCAGAGAGTCCTTCTGGAACGGCAGCAGCGGCGGGTCGAACTGGGTCTCACTCTGCACCTGGTCCGAAGGTTTATCCAACAGGTCAAAACACCTGATACTGACTTTCCCGTATAGAACCTTGAGCATCCCGTTCATACCGGGGTGGTCGTGGAGCGGGATGGAAGCCCCGCTGTTCAGTAGAAACACCCCCATACTGAACGACTCCGTCTCGCAGATGTGCATGTACGTGACAGGTGGGTTGTGTTCGGAATGGGAGCCGTTCGGTTTCATCTTCAGGTCTGCAGTCCTGACTTCCGTCAGCAGGGTGATTAGATCCCCCCGGTTTTCCAATAATACTTTGTTGTCCCCAATTGCGGATGCATTGAAATCTTTAAATGTGATATCGGCTTGGCTGGCTATTTTCTGAATCAGAGACTTCTTGTTATCCCGTGGCATTTTTCAGGTGGAGACAAATCCGACGCGTATCGATGCTGGTTTTCTTCAGACGCAGCTGAGCAACAGGCAGCAGAAACGGACCGAGTTGGAAACGCTCTTTTCTCCTCGAATCTCGCACAATATCGTCACTTCAGGATGGGGCCGCGTTCAAACGAAATAAATGCGCGTCTAAAGTTATAATGTAACGTTTTTCATGGTAAGTAAATATGGTTTTATCTCCAGAGAATATTCACGGTCCAGAATCATTTCCAATCTTATCTGATCGTCACGTCCGCAGTGACAGCGAGCGCGTAGAGGCAATGCATTTTGGATCTTGAAGTTTAATTTAAAAGTCGGGCAATATATTTCTGTAATTACCCCCCCCCCCGCACAAAAAAAATAAAAAACTATACGATTATCCAATCCCTTCACTCAACAGGAGTTGTGCCGGGGAAAATATGACTCTCACATATGCTCCTATTATAAGAGAAAAACAATATTGTCCTTTATAAAACCACTACAGTTCCCACCGCCTGTCGGGCTTCCGGAGAGAGGCAGAGAGGGCAAGAGAGTATGGCCAGACAGGCCATTCAACCCGCTCCCCTCCTCCCAGTTTATCCCCTCTCTGTCGCTCTCTTCTGGGATGAGGGTTTCTCTTTTTCTCACTTTATTCAGCAATACTTTATGACGTTTTGATGAGTATTGACTTTGTTACAAATACATGTTAAGAGGCTAAGATACTTTAGGCACAAGTAGATCGAATGCACATATGATGGACAGGTGACATACCACGAAGGGTTATCTGATCAGAGGGGACTGTTTCACATTAGAGCACAAAAACATGAATTATACCCCTTTGCCTCAGATCAATAAATGTGAAATCTTATACTACACGATACTACACGATACTACACTACACTTTACTACACTGCTCTACACTTCACTATACAGTACTGTACTATACTATACTATACTACACAATACTACACTACGCCATATTTTACTACGCTGCTCTACACCACACTATACTACACTACACTGTTCGACACCACAATATACTATAATATACTACACTATACTACAAGGCACTACACTATACTATATTATATATAATATATGGTGCTACACTACACTATAATATACTGCACTATACACTATACTATAATATAATACACGATACAACACTACACTATACTATAATATACTATAATATACTACAGGATACAACACTACACTATACTATACTACACTACACTATACTATAATATAATACACGATACAACACTACACTATACTATAATATACTATAATATACTACAGGATACAACACTACACTATACTACACTACTCTATACTATAATATACTATAATATAGTACACTGCTCTACACTACAATATGCTACACCATAATATACTACACCTCTCTACACTACACTATACTATAATACACTACATGATACTACACTACATTATACTATACTGTAATATACCACATGATACAACACAACACTACACTATACTACACCACACTGCTCTACACTATACTATAATATACTACCATACTCTACACTACACTATAATATACTACACACTACTACAATATACTGTACTATACTACACTGCTTGACACCACACCACACTATAATATACAACATGCTACTACACTACACTATACTCCACCACAATATACATGATACTACACTATACCATAATATTCTACATGATACGACACTACACTATACTATAATATACTACATGCTACTACACTACACTATACTGGACAATACTATACTACACTATACTATAATATACTACATGCTACAACACTACACTATACTACACCATACTATAATATACTGCATGATACTACACTACACTACACTATAATATACTACATGATACTACACTACACTATTCTATAATATACCACAAGCTACTACACTACACTATGCTAGACAATGCTATACTACACAATACTATAATATACTACATGCTACTACACTACACGATACTGGACAATGCTATACTATAATGTACTACATGATACTACACTACGCTATACTATACTATACTACATGTTACTACACAACACTATGCTATAGACAATGCTATACTACACTATATTATAATATACTACATGCCACTGCACCACACGATACTAGACACTGCTATACTACACTATACTGTAAAATACTACATCATACTACACTACACGATACTAGAAAATGCTATACTACACTATGCTATAATATACTACATGATACTACACTACACGATACTAGAAAATGCTATACTACACTATGCTATAATATACTACATGATACTACACTGCAGTATACTATACTATAATATACCCTATTCCCTACTGTACATCCCTAATGGCACCCTATTCCCCTACTGTACATCCCTAATGGCACCCTACATCCCTAATGGCACCCTATTCCCCTACTGTACATCCCTAATGGCACCCTATTCCCCTACTGTACATCCCTAATGGCACCCTATTCCCCTACTGTACATCTCTAATGGCACCCTACATCCCTAATGGCACCCTATTCCCCTACTGTACGTCCCTAATGGCACCCTACATCCCTAATGGCACCCTATTCCCCTACTGTACATCCCTAATGGCATCCTATTCCCCTACTGTACATCCCTAATGGCACCCTACATCCCTAATGGCACCCTATTCCCCTACTGTACATCCCTAATGGCACCCTACATCCCTAATGGCACCCTATTCCCCTACTGTACATCCCTAATGACACCCTACATCCCTAATGGCACCCTATTCCCCTACTGTACATCCCTAATGGCACCCTACATCCCTATTGGCACCCTATTCCCCTACTGTACATCCCTAATGGCACCCTATTCCCCTACTGTACATCCCTAATGGCACCCTACATCCATATTGGCACCCTATTCCCCTACTGTACATCCCTAATGGCACCCTAATCCTCTACTGCACATCCCTAATGGCACCCTATTCCCCTACTGTACATCCCTAATGGCACCCTATTCCCCTACTGTACATCCCTAATGGCACCCTATTCCCCTACTGTACATCCCTAATGGCACCCTATTCCCCTACTGTACATCCCTAATGACACCCTACATCCATAATGGCACCCTATTCCCCTACTGTACATCCCTAATGGCACCCTACGTCCCTAATGGCACCCTATTCCCCTACTGTACGTCCCTAATGGCACCCTACATCCCTAATGGCACCCTATTCCCCTACTGTACATCCCTAATGGCATCCTATTCCCCTACTGTACATCCCTAATGGCACCCTACATCCCTAATGGCACCCTATTCCCCTACTGTACATCCCTATGGCACCCTACATCCCTAATGGCACCCTATTCCCCTACTGTACATCCCTAATGACACCCTACATCCCTAATGGCACCCTATTCCCCTACTGTACATCCCTAATGGCACCCTACATCCCTATTGGCACCCTATTCCCCTACTGTACATCCCTAATGGCACCCTATTCCCCTACTGTACATCCCTAATGGCACCCTACATCCATATTGGCACCCTATTCCCCTACTGTACATCCCTAATGGCACCCTAATCCTCTACTGCACATCCCTAATGGCACCCTATTCCCCTACTGTACATCCCTAATGGCACCCTATTCCCCTACTGTACATCCCTAATGGCACCCTATTCCCCTACTGTACATCCCTAATGGCACCCTATTCCCCTACTGTACATCCCTAATGACACCCTACATCCATAATGGCACCCTATTCCCCTACTGTACATCCCTAATGGCACCCTACGTCCCTAATGGCACCCTATTCCCTTACTGTACATCCCTAATGGCACCCTATTCCTCTACTGTACATCCCTAATGGCACCCTATTCCCCTATTGTACATCCCTAATGGCACCCTACATCCCTAATGGCACCCTACATCCCTAATGGCACCCTACATCCCTAACACCCTATTCCCCTACTGTACATCCCTAATGGCACCCTACATCCCTAATGGCACCCTATTCCCCTATTGTACATCCCTAATGACACCCTACATCCCTACTGTACATCCCTAATGGCACCCTACATCCCTAATGGCACCCTATTCCCCTACTGTATATCCCTAATGACACCCGACATCCCTAATGGCACCCTACATCCCTAATGGCACCCTATTCCCCTACTGTACATCCCTAATGGCACCCTACATCCCTAATGGCACCCTATTCCCCTACTGCACATCCCTAATGGCACCCTACATCCCTAATGTCACCCTATTCCCCTACTGTACATCCCTAATGGCACCCTATTCCCCTACTGTACATCCCTAATGGCACCCTACATCCATATTGGCACCCTATTCCCCTACTGTACATCCCTAATGGCACCCTATTCCCCTACTGTACATCCCTAATGGCACCCTACATCCATATTGGCACCCTATTCCCCTACTGTACATCCCTAATGACACCCTACATCCCTAATGGCACCCTACATCCCTAATGGCACCCTACATCCCTAATGGCACCCTATTCCCCTATTGTACATCCCTAATGGCACCCTATTCCCCTACTGTACATCCCTAATGGCACCCTATTCCCCTACTGTACATCCCTAATGACACCCTACATCCCTAATGGCACCCTACATCCCTAATGGCACCCTATTCCCCTACTGTACATCCCTAATGGCACCCTACATCCCCAATGGCACCCTATTCCCCTACTGTACATCCCTAATGGCACCCTACATCCCTAATGGCACCCTATTCCCCTACTGTACATCCCTAATGGTACCCTATTCCCCTACTGTACATCCCTAATGGCACCCTATTCCCCTACTGTACATCCCTAACGGCACCCTATTCCCCTACTGTACATCCCTAATGGCACCCTATTACCCTACTGTACATCCATAATGGCACCCTATTACCCTACTGTACATCCCTAATGGCACCCTATTACCCTACTGTACATCCCTAATGGCACCCTACATCCCTAATGGCACCCTATTCCCCTACTGTACATCCCTAATGACACCCTACATCCCTAATGGCACCCTACATCCCTAATGTCACCCTACATCCCTAATGGCACCCTATTCCCCTACTGTACATCCCTAATGGCACCCTACATCCCTAATGGCACCCTACATCCCTAATGGCACCCTACATCCCTAATGGCACCCTATTCCCCTACTGTACATCCCTAATGGCACCCTATTCCCCTACTGTACATCCCTAACGGCACCCTATTCCCCTACTGTACATCCCTAATGGCACCCTATTACCCTACTGTACATCCATAATGGCACCCTATTACCCTACTGTACATCCCTAATGGCACCCTATTACCCTACTGTACATCCCTAATGGCACCCTATTACCCTACTGTACATCCCTAATGGCACCCTACATCCCTAATGGCACCCTTTTCCCCTACTGCACATCCCTAATGGCACCCTACATCCCTAATGTCACCCTATTCCCCTACTGTACATCCCTAGTGGCACCCTATTCCCCTACTGTACATCCCTAATGGCACCCTACATCCATATTGGCACCCTATTCCCCTACTGTACATCCCTAATGGCACCCTATTCCCCTACTGTACATCCCTAATGGCACCCTACATCCATATTGGCACCCTATTCCCCTACTGTACATCCCTAATGACACCCTACATCCCTAATGGTACCCTACATCCCTAATGGCACCCTACATCCCTAATGGCACCCTATTCCCCTATTGTACATCCCTAATGGCACCCTATTCCCCTACTGTACATCCCTAATGGCACCCTATTCCCCTACTGTACATCCCTAATGACACCCTACATCCCTAATGGCACCCTACATCCCTAATGGCACCCTACATCCCCAATGGCACCCTATTCCCCTACTGTACATCCCTAATGGCACCCTATTCCCCTACTGTACATCCCTAATGGCACCCTATTCCCCTACTGTACATCCCTAATGGCACCCTACATCCCTAATGGCACCCTATTCCCCTACTGCACATCCCTAATGGCACCCTACATCCCTAATGTCACCCTATTCCCCTACTGTACATCCCTAATGGCACCCTACATCCCTAATGGCACCCTATTCCCCTACTGTACATCCCTAATGACACCCTACATCCCTAATGGCACCCTACATCCCTAATGTCACCCTACATCCCTAATGGCACCCTATTCCCCTACTGTACATCCCTAATGGCACCCTATTCCCCTACTGTACATCCCTAATGGCACCCTACATCCCTAATGGCACCCTACATCCCTAATGGCACCCTACATCCCTAATGGCACCCTATTCCCCTACTGTACATCCCTAAGTGCACCCTATTCCCCTACTGTACATCCCTAATGGCAACCTATTCCCCTACTGTACATCCCTAATGGCACCCTATTCCCCCTACTGTACATCCCTAATGGCACCCTATTCCCCTACTGTACATCCCTAATGGCACCCTATTACCCTACTGTACATCCCTAACGGCACCCTATTACCCTACTGTACATCCCTAATGGCACCCTACATCCCTAATGGCACCCTATTCCCCTACTGTACATCCCTAATGGTACCCTACATCCCTAATGGTACCCTACATCCCTAATGGCACCCTACATCCCTAATGGCACCCTATTCCCCTATTGTACATCCCTAATGGCACCCTATTCCCCTACTGTACATCCCTAATGGCACCCTATTCCCCTACTGTACATCCCTAATGACACCCTACATCCCTAATGGCACCCTACATCCCTAATGGCACCCTACATCCCCAATGGCACCCTATTCCCCTACTGTACATCCCTAATGGCACCCTATTCCCCTACTGTACATCCCTAATGGCACCCTATTCCCCTACTGTACATCCCTAATGGCACCCTACATCCCTAATGGCACCCTATTCCCCTACTGCACATCCCTAATGGCACCCTACATCCCTAATGTCACCCTATTCCCCTACTGTACATCCCTAATGGCACCCTACATCCCTAATGGCACCCTATTCCCCTACTGTACATCCCTAATGACACCCTACATCCCTAATGGCACCCTACATCCCTAATGTCACCCTACATCCCTAATGGCACCCTATTCCCCTACTGTACATCCCTAATGGCACCCTATTCCCCTACTGTACATCCCTAATGGCACCCTACATCCCTAATGGCACCCTACATCCCTAATGGCACCCTACATCCCTAATGGCACCCTATTCCCCTACTGTACATCCCTAAGTGCACCCTATTCCCCTACTGTACATCCCTAATGGCAACCTATTCCCCTACTGTACATCCCTAATGGCACCCTATTCCCCCTACTGTACATCCCTAATGGCACCCTATTCCCCTACTGTACATCCCTAATGGCACCCTATTACCCTACTGTACATCCCTAACGGCACCCTATTACCCTACTGTACATCCCTAATGGCACCCTACATCCCTAATGGCACCCTATTCCCCTACTGTACATCCCTAATGGTACCCTATTCCCCTACTGTACATCCCTAATGGCACCCTATTCCCCTACTGTACATCCCTAACGGCACCCTATTCCCCTACTGTACATCCCTAATGGCACCCTATTACCCTACTGTACATCCATAATGGCACCCTATTACCCTACTGTACATCCCTAATGGCACCCTACATCCCTAATGGCACCCTATTCCCTTGCTGAACATCCCTAATGGCACCCTATTCCCTTGCTGAACATCCCTAATGGCACCCTATAAAATATGTTGCTTAGAGACAACCCTGTTTCAAAAGTAGGACTCTATGTAGGGAATAGGATGCCGTTTGGGACACCAGCTAAACGTACAACACTTCCTGTTGGTCTAATTCAGTCAGGCCCTCTAAAAGGGTCCATACGTTGCTTAGAGACAACCCTGTTTCCACTACCATCACCATTGTCTTTAGACACCGTCCTGTTGGTTCACATCTCAGATAAGACCATGAATGCATGGCTTTATGCTACTCTCACCGATGCAATATGAGTCGACGAGGAAGACCTGAAATGGTTAACGATGACTAAAGAACAATCTTATTGAAGATTCATTATTTATTTCATATGTTACTATACTATATATGACCAGCTTCCCTTATTTCAGATCTAACAAGCTCATTCTGCTATTTACTGATAACAACAGGCAGTATTTTGGGTGACATCACAACATATATTACCAGATAAAGGATACTAGCTATTCTACTAAATACAGACCATTAAGGGTCCTTAATCTGTTATAAATCAGGAAGAAAGACAACGCTATATGGAAGCTGTTTCAGACTAACGTAGCCCAGAAGTCAAGGAGAGAGGCTGTTTCAGACTAACGTAGCCCAGAAGTCAAGGAGAGAGGCTGTTTCAGACTAACGTAGCCCAGAAGTCAAGCGGAGAGGCTGTTTCAGACTAACGTAGCCCAGAAGTCAAGGGGAGAGGCTGTTTCAGACTAACAGCCCAGAAGTCAAGGGGAGAGGCTGTTTCAGACTAACAGCCCAGAAGTCAAGGAGAGAGGCTGTTTCAGACTAACGTAGCCCAGAAGTCAAGCGGAGAGGCTGTTTCAGACTAACGTAGCCCAGAAGTCAAGGGGAGAGGCTGTTTCAGACTAACAGCCCAGAAGTCAAGGAGAGAGGCTGTTTCAGACTAACGTAGCCCAGAAGTCAAAGGGAGAGGCTGTTTCAGACTAACAGCCCAGAAGTCAAGGGGAGAGGCTGTTTCAGACTAACAGCCCAGAAGTCAAGGGGAGAGGCTGTTTCAGACTAACAGCCCAGAAGTCAAGGGGAGAGGCTGTTTCAGACTAACGTAGCCCAGAAGTCAAGCGGAGAGGCTGTTTCAGACTAACGTAGCCCAGAAGTCAAGCGGAGAGGCTGTTTCAGACTAACGTAGCCCAGAAGTCAAGGGGAGAGGCTGTTTCAGACTAACGTAGCCCAGAAGTCAAGCGGAGAGGCTGTTTCAGACTAACGTAGCCCAGAAGTCAAGGGGAGAGGCTGTTTCAGACTAACGTAGCCCAGAAGTCAAGGGGAGAGGCTGTTTCAGACTAACAGCCCAGAAGTCAAGGGGAGAGGCTGTTTCAGACTAACAGCCCAGAAGTCAAGGGGAGAGGCTGTTTCAGACTAACAGCCCAGAAGTCAAGGGGAGAGGCTGTTTCAGACTAACAGCCCAGAAGTCAAGGGGAGAGGCTGTTTCAGACTAACAGCCCAGAAGTCAAGCGGAGAGGCTGTTTCAGACTAACAGCCCAGAAGTCAAGGGGAGAGGCTGTTTCAGACTAACAGCCCAGAAGTCAAGGGGAGAGGCTGTTTCAAACTAACGTAGCCCAGAAGACAAGGGGAGAGGCTGTTTCAGACTAACAGCCCAGAAGTCAAGCGGAGAGGCTGTTTCAGACTAACAGCCCAGAAGTCAAGGGGAGAGGCTGTTTCAGACTAACAGCCCAGAAGTCAAGGGGAGAGGCTGTTTCAGACTAACAGCCCAGAAGTCAAGGAGAGAGGCTGTTTCAGACTAACGTAGCCCAGAAGTCAAGGGGAGAGGCTGTTTCAGACTAACAGCCCAGAAGTCAAGCGGAGAGGCTGTTTCAGACTAACAGCCCAGAAGTCAAGGGGAGAGGCTGTTTCAGACTAACAGCCCAGAAGTCAAGGGGAGAGGCTGTTTCAAACTAACGTAGCCCAGAAGACAAGGGGAGAGGCTGTTTCAGACTAACAGCCCAGAAGTCAAGGGGAGAGGCTGTTTCAGACTAACAGCCCAGAAGTCAAGGGGAGAGGCTGTTTCAAACTAACGTAGCCCAGAAGACAAGGGGAGAGGCTGTTTCAGACTAACAGCCCAGAAGTCAAGGGGAGAGGCTGTTTCAGACTAACAGCCCAGAAGTCAAGGGGAGAAGCTGTTTCAGACTAACAGCCCAGAAGTCAAGGGGAGAGGCTGTTTCAGACTAACAGCCCAGAAGTCAAGCGGAGAGGCTTACATACTTCTCTCAGTGTTCTGGCCAAGAATCCTGACTGAGCAGAGGGACTCTTCTGTCCTCTGGAATCAGCATTCTGGACAATAAGACAATCTGAGTGCTTATGGACGCCCTAGTCAACGTCCTCTTTGTTTGTCTCAATATGCTGACTGTTCTGCTCTGATCCTGGTTATTATTTGCATGCTACTTTCCATCCCGGGGCCCTTCAGTGTGGCCTCTGTCAGTATGGGCCCTTTGATTCACTAACCAAAGACGCCTCTGTTTTGTTAGAAGCATCTTAACCATTTTTCCGCGAGTAATGAAAATTCATTAGTTGTTAGCAGGCTGGGGAAATATCTGCATAACTTTAGAGACAGACGCAATACAAATATTTGTTCTTTACATTGGAAAGGTACATTCCTTCTGAAAGGTCCTCTCTGTGATTCTAACAGTGGATGAAAGGACGGTTGTTCCTCACGTTCGTCATCTCATGATCACAGAAAAATTCCAGGAGAATTGTTCCATAATGGTTCTCAGAATGATTTCCTTTGTGTTTCCAGGTGATAATGTGTTGCTACATAACCTCAACATTCTCAAAGTAGTGTTGATGTTTTTCTATCATTTCACAATCACACTTCTTCATCTTACTCTTATCATTCACTATCTATGACGTTCAATGTTAACTTTCTTCTAGACCAACCACAACGTTCTGATGTGTGTCACCCAACAGTAATGACAATAAAGGAAACTCTGTTCTCATAAACATAAACAGTGGAGAGTGGCCACTGTTATGATGTCTGCTTAAAGGGACTATCTGGGATTCATGGCTGTCTGTCTGCTGTAGTACCTGTCTGTCTGCTGTAGTACCTGTCTGTCTGCTGTAGTACGTGTCTGTCTACTGTAGTACCAGTCTGTCTGCTGTAGTACCTGTCTGTCTGCTGTAGTATCTGGAGGTCTGCTGTAGTACCTGTCTGTCTACTGTAGTACCTGTCTGTCTGCTGTAGTACCTGTCTGTCTGCTGTAGTACCTGTCTGTCTGCTGTAGTACCTGTCTGTCTACTGTAGTACCAGTCTGTCTGCTGTAGTATCTGGAGGTCTGCTGTAGTACCTGTCTGTCTGCTGTAGTACCTGTCTGTCTGCTGTAGCACCTGTCTGTCTACTGTAGTACCTGTCTGTCTGCTGTAGTACCTGTCTGTCTGCTGTAGTACCTGTCTGTCTGCTGTAGCACCTGTCTGTCTGCTGTAGCACCTGTCTGTCTACTGTAGCACCTGTCTGTCTGCTGTAGTACCTGTCTGTCTACTGTAGCACCTGTCTGTCTGCTGTAGTACCTGTCTGTCTACTGTAGCACCTGTCTGTCTGCTGTAGTACCTGTCTGCTGTAGTACCTGTCTGTCTGCTGTAGTACCTGTCTGTCTGCTGTAGTACCTGTCTGTCTACTGTAGCACCTGTCTGTCTGCTGTAGTACCTGTCTGTCTACTGTAGTACCTGTCTGTCTGCTGTAGTACCCGTCTGTCTGCTGTAGTACCTGTCTGTCTACTGTAGTACCTGTCTGTCTGCTGTAGTACATGTCTGTCTGCTGTAGTACCTGTCTGTCTGCTGTAGTACCTGTCTGTCTGCTGTAGTACCTGTCTGTCTGCTGTAGTACATGTCTGTCTGCTGTAGTACCTGTCTGTCTGCTGTAGTACCTGTCTGTCTGCTGTAGTACCTGTCTGTCTGCTGTAGTACATGTCTGTCTACTGTAGTACCTGTCTGTCTACTGTAGCACCTGTCTGTCTACTGTAGTACCTGTCTGTCTGCTGTAGTACCTGTCTGTCTACTGTAGTACCAGTCTGTCTGCTGTAGTATCTGGAGGTCTGCTGTAGTACCTGTCTGTCTACTGTAGCACCTGTCTGTCTACTGTAGTACCTGTCTGTCTGCTGTAGTACCTGTCTGTCTACTGTAGTGCCTGTCTGTCTACTGTAGTACCTGTCTGTCTACTGTAGTACCTGTCTGTCTGCTGTAGTACATGTCTGTCTACTGTAGTACCTGTCTGTCTGCTGTAGTACCTGTCTGTCTGCTGTAGTACCTGTCTGTCTGCTGTAGTACCTGTCTGTCTGCTGTAGTACCTGTCTGTCTACTGTAGTACCTTCTCTGTCTACTGTAGTACCTGTCTGTCTGCTGTAGCACCTGTCTGTCTGCTGTAGTACCTGGAGGTCTGCTGTAGTACCTGTCTGTCTGCTGTAGTACCTGCCTGTCTACTGTAGTACCTGTCTGTCTACTGTAGCACCTATCTGTCTGCTGTAGTACCCGTCTGTCTGCTGTAGTACCTGTCTGTCTACTGTAGTACCTGTCTGTATGCTGTAGGACCTGTCTGTCTACTGTAGTACCTGTCTGTCTGCTGTAGTACCTGTCTGTCTGCTGTAGTACCTGTCTGTCTACTGTAGTACCTGTCTGTCTACTGTGGTACCTGTCTGTCTACTGTAGTACCTGTCTGTCTGCTGTAGTACCTGTCTGTCTACTGTAGTACCTGGAGGTCTTCTATAGTACCTGTCTACTGTAGTACCTGTCTGTCTGCTGTAGTACCTGTCTGTCTGCTGTAGTACCTGTCTGTCTACTGTAGTACCTGTCTGTCTACTGTAGTACCTGTCTGTCTGCTGTAGCAGCTGTCTGTCTACTGTAGTACCTGTCTGTCTACTGTAGCACCTGTCTGTCTGCTGTAGTACCTGTCTGTCTACTGTAGTACCTGTATGTCTACTGCAGTACCTGTCTACTGTAGTACCTGTCTGTCTGCTGTAGTACCTGCCTGTCTACTGTAGTACCCGTCTGTCTGCTGTAGTACCTGTCTGTCTGCTGTAGTACCTGTCTGTCTACTGTAGCACCTGTCTGTCTACTGTAGCACCTGTCTGTCTGCTGTAGTACCTGTCTGTCTACTGTAGCACCTGTCTGTCTGCTGTAGTACCTGTCTGTCTACTGTAGCACCTGTCTGTCTGCTGTAGTACCTGTCTGTCTGCTGTAGTACCTGTCTGTCTGCTGTAGTACCTGTCTGTCTACTGTAGCACCTGTCTGTCTGCTGTAGTACCTGTCTGTCTACTGTAGTACCTGTCTGTCTGCTGTAGTACCCGTCTGTCTGCTGTAGTACCTGTCTGTCTACTGTAGCACCTGTCTGTCTACTGTAGCACCTGTCTGTCTGCTGTAGTACCTGTCTGTCTACTGTAGCACCTGTCTGTCTGCTGTAGTACCTGTCTGTCTACTGTAGCACCTGTCTGTCTGCTGTAGTACCTGTCTGTCTGCTGTAGTACCTGTCTGTCTGCTCTAGTACCTGTCTGTCTACTGTAGCACCTGTCTGTCTGCTGTAGTACCTGTCTGTCTACTGTAGTACCTGTCTGTCTGCTGTAGTACCTGTCTGTCTACTGTAGTACCTGTCTGTCTACTGTAGTACCTGTCTGTCTGCTGTAGCAGCTGTCTGTCTACTGTAGTACCTGTCTGTCTGCTGTAGTACCTGTCTACTGTAGTACCTGTCTGTCTACTGCAGTACCTGTCTACTGTAGTACCTGTCTGTCTGCTGTAGTACCTGCCTGTCTACTGTAGTACCTGTCTGTCTGCTGTAGTACCTGTCTGTCTGCTGTAGTACCTGTCTGTCTACTGTAGCTCCTGTCTGTCTACTGTAGCACCTGTCTGTCTGCTGTAGTACCTGTCTGTCTACTGTAGCACCTGTCTGTCTGCTGTAGTACCTGTCTGTCTACTGTAGCACCTGTCTGCTGTAGTACCCGTCTGTCTGCTGTAGTACCTGTCTGTCTGCTATAGTACCTGTCTGTCTGCTGTAGTACCTGTCTGTCTACTGTAGCACCTGTCTGTCTGCTGTAGTACCTGTCTGTCTACTGTAGTACCTGTCTGTCTGCTGTAGTACCCATCTGTCTGCTGTAGTACCTGTCTGTCTACTGTGGTACATGTCTGTCTGCTGTAGTACCTGTCTGTCTGCTGTAGTACCTGTCTGTCTGCTGTAGTACCTGTCTGTCTGCTGTAGTACCTGTCTGTCTGCTGTAGTACCTGTCTGTCTGCTGTAGTACCTGTCTGTCTGCTGTAGTACCTGTCTGTCTGCTGTAGTACCTGTCTGTCTACTGTAGCACCTGTCTGTCTGCTGTAGTACCTGTCTGTCTGCTGTAGTACCTGTCTGTCTACTGTAGTACCTGTCTGTCTGCTGTAGTACCTGTCTGTCTGCTGTAGTACCTGTCTGTCTGCTGTAGTACCTGTCTGTCTACTGTAGCACCTGTCTGTCTGCTGTAGTACCTGTCTGTCTACTGTAGTACCTGTCTGTCTGCTGTAGTACCCGTCTGTCTGCTGTAGTACCTGTCTGTCTACTGTAGTACCTGTCTGTCTGCTGTAGTACATGTCTGTCTGCTGTAGTACCTGTCTGTCTGCTGTAGTACCTGTCTGTCTGCTGTAGTACCTGTCTGTCTGCTGTAGTACATGTCTGTCTGCTGTAGTACCTGTCTGTCTGCTGTAGTACCTGTCTGTCTGCTGTAGTACCTGTCTGTCTGCTGTAGTACATGTCTGTCTACTGTAGTACCTGTCTGTCTACTGTAGCACCTGTCTGTCTACTGTAGTACCTGTCTGTCTGCTGTAGTACCTGTCTGTCTACTGTAGTACCAGTCTGTCTGCTGTAGTATCTGGAGGTCTGCTGTAGTACCTGTCTGTCTACTGTAGCACCTGTCTGTCTACTGTAGTACCTGTCTGTCTGCTGTAGTACCTGTCTGTCTACTGTAGTACCTGTCTGTCTACTGTAGTACCTGTCTGTCTACTGTAGTACCTGTCTGTCTGCTGTAGTACATGTCTGTCTACTGTAGTACCTGTCTGTCTGCTGTAGTACCTGTCTGTCTGCTGTAGTACCTGTCTGTCTGCTGTAGTACCTGTCTGTCTGCTGTAGTACCTGTCTGTCTACTGTAGTACCTTCTCTGTCTACTGTAGTACCTGTCTGTCTGCTGTAGCACCTGTCTGTCTGCTGTAGTACCTGGAGGTCTGCTGTAGTACCTGTCTGTCTGCTGTAGTACCTGCCTGTCTACTGTAGTACCTGTCTGTCTACTGTAGCACCTATCTGTCTGCTGTAGTACCCGTCTGTCTGCTGTAGTACCTGTCTGTCTACTGTAGTACCTGTCTGTATGCTGTAGGACCTGTCTGTCTACTGTAGTACCTGTCTGTCTGCTGTAGTACCTGTCTGTCTGCTGTAGTACCTGTCTGTCTACTGTAGTACCTGTCTGTCTACTGTGGTACCTGTCTGTCTACTGTAGTACCTGTCTGTCTGCTGTAGTACCTGTCTGTCTACTGTAGTACCTGGAGGTCTTCTATAGTACCTGTCTACTGTAGTACCTGTCTGTCTGCTGTAGTACCTGTCTGTCTGCTGTAGTACCTGTCTGTCTACTGTAGTACCTGTCTGTCTACTGTAGTACCTGTCTGTCTGCTGTAGCAGCTGTCTGTCTACTGTAGTACCTGTCTGTCTACTGTAGCACCTGTCTGTCTGCTGTAGTACCTGTCTGTCTACTGTAGTACCTGTATGTCTACTGCAGTACCTGTCTACTGTAGTACCTGTCTGTCTGCTGTAGTACCTGCCTGTCTACTGTAGTACCCGTCTGTCTGCTGTAGTACCTGTCTGTCTGCTGTAGTACCTGTCTGTCTACTGTAGCACCTGTCTGTCTACTGTAGCACCTGTCTGTCTGCTGTAGTACCTGTCTGTCTACTGTAGCACCTGTCTGTCTGCTGTAGTACCTGTCTGTCTACTGTAGCACCTGTCTGTCTGCTGTAGTACCTGTCTGTCTGCTGTAGTACCTGTCTGTCTGCTGTAGTACCTGTCTGTCTACTGTAGCACCTGTCTGTCTGCTGTAGTACCTGTCTGTCTACTGTAGTACCTGTCTGTCTGCTGTAGTACCCGTCTGTCTGCTGTAGTACCTGTCTGTCTACTGTAGCACCTGTCTGTCTACTGTAGCACCTGTCTGTCTGCTGTAGTACCTGTCTGTCTACTGTAGCACCTGTCTGTCTGCTGTAGTACCTGTCTGTCTACTGTAGCACCTGTCTGTCTGCTGTAGTACCTGTCTGTCTGCTGTAGTACCTGTCTGTCTGCTCTAGTACCTGTCTGTCTACTGTAGCACCTGTCTGTCTGCTGTAGTACCTGTCTGTCTACTGTAGTACCTGTCTGTCTGCTGTAGTACCTGTCTGTCTACTGTAGTACCTGTCTGTCTACTGTAGTACCTGTCTGTCTGCTGTAGCAGCTGTCTGTCTACTGTAGTACCTGTCTGTCTGCTGTAGTACCTGTCTACTGTAGTACCTGTCTGTCTACTGCAGTACCTGTCTACTGTAGTACCTGTCTGTCTGCTGTAGTACCTGCCTGTCTACTGTAGTACCTGTCTGTCTGCTGTAGTACCTGTCTGTCTGCTGTAGTACCTGTCTGTCTACTGTAGCTCCTGTCTGTCTACTGTAGCACCTGTCTGTCTGCTGTAGTACCTGTCTGTCTACTGTAGCACCTGTCTGTCTGCTGTAGTACCTGTCTGTCTACTGTAGCACCTGTCTGCTGTAGTACCCGTCTGTCTGCTGTAGTACCTGTCTGTCTGCTATAGTACCTGTCTGTCTGCTGTAGTACCTGTCTGTCTACTGTAGCACCTGTCTGTCTGCTGTAGTACCTGTCTGTCTACTGTAGTACCTGTCTGTCTGCTGTAGTACCCATCTGTCTGCTGTAGTACCTGTCTGTCTACTGTGGTACATGTCTGTCTGCTGTAGTACCTGTCTGTCTGCTGTAGTACCTGTCTGTCTGCTGTAGTACCTGTCTGTCTGCTGTAGTACCTGTCTGTCTGCTGTAGTACCTGTCTGTCTGCTGTAGTACCTGTCTGTCTGCTGTAGTACCTGTCTGTCTGCTGTAGTACCTGTCTGTCTGCTGTAGTACCTGTCTGTCTACTGTAGCACCTGTCTGTCTGCTGTAGTACCTGTCTGTCTGCTGTAGTACCTGTCTGTCTACTGTAGTACCTGTCTGTCTGCTTGTAGTACCTGTCTGTCTACTGTAGTACCTGTCTGTCTACTGTAGTACCTGTCTGTCTACTGTAGTACCTGTCTGTCTGCTGTAGTACATGTCTGTCTACTGTAGTACCTGTCTGTCTGCTGTAGTACCTGTCTGTCTGCTGTAGTACCTGTCTGTCTGCTGTAGTACCTGTCTGTCTGCTGTAGTACCTGTCTGTCTACTGTAGTACCTGTCTGTCTGCTGTAGCACCTGTCTGTCTGCTGTAGTACCTGGAGGTCTGCTGTAGTACCTGTCTGTCTGCTGTAGTACCTGTCTGTCTACTGTAGTACCTGTCTGTCTACTGTAGCACCTGTCTGCTGTAGTACCCGTCTGTCTGCTGTAGTACCTGTCTGTCTGCTGTAGGACCTGTCTGTCTACTGTAGTACCTGTCTGTCTACTGTAGTACCTGTCTGTCTGCTGTAGTACCTGTCTGTCTACTGTAGCACCTGTCTGTCTGCTGTAGTACCTGTCTGTCTACTGTAGTACCTGTCCTGTCTGCTGTAGTACCCGTCTGTCTGCTGTAGTACCTGTCTGTCTACTGTAGCACCTGTCTGTCTACTGTAGCACCTGTCTGTCTGCTGTAGTACCTGTCTGTCTACTGTAGCACCTGTCTGTCTGCTGTAGTACCTGTCTGTCTACTGTAGCACCTGTCTGTCTGCTGTAGTACCTGTCTGTCTGCTGTAGTACCTGTCTGTCTGCTCTAGTACCTGTCTGTCTACTGTAGCACCTGTCTGTCTGCTGTAGTACCTGTCTGTCTACTGTAGTACCTGTCTGTCTGCTGTAGTACCTGTCTGTCTACTGTAGTACCTGTCTGTCTACTGTAGTACCTGTCTGTCTGCTGTAGCAGCTGTCTGTCTACTGTAGTACCTGTCTGTCTGCTGTAGTACCTGTCTACTGTAGTACCTGTCTGTCTACTGCAGTACCTGTCTACTGTAGTACCTGTCTGTCTGCTGTAGTACCTGCCTGTCTACTGTAGTACCTGTCTGTCTGCTGTAGTACCTGTCTGTCTGCTGTAGTACCTGTCTGTCTACTGTAGCTCCTGTCTGTCTACTGTAGTACCTGTCTGTCTGCTGTAGTACCTGTCTGTCTACTGTAGCACCTGTCTGTCTGCTGTAGTACCTGTCTGTCTACTGTAGCACCTGTCTGCTGTAGTACCCGTCTGTCTGCTGTAGTACCTGTCTGTCTGCTATAGTACCTGTCTGTCTGCTGTAGTACCTGTCTGTCTACTGTAGCACCTGTCTGTCTGCTGTAGTACCTGTCTGTCTACTGTAGTACCTGTCTGTCTGCTGTAGTACCCATCTGTCTGCTGTAGTACCTGTCTGTCTACTGTGTACATGTCTGTCTGCTGTAGTACCTGTCTGTCTGCTGTAGTACCTGTCTGTCTGCTGTAGTACCTGTCTGTCTGCTGTAGTACCTGTCTGTCTGCTGTAGTACCTGTCTGTCTGCTGTAGTACCTGTCTGTCTGCTGTAGTACCTGTCTGTCTGCTGTAGTACCTGTCTGTCTACTGTAAGCACCTGTCTGTCTGCTGTAGTACCTGTCTGTCTGCTGTAGTACCTGTCTGTCTACTGTAGTACCCTGTCTGTCTGCTGTAGTACCTGTCTGTCTGCTGTAGTACCTGTCTGTCTGCTGTAGTACCTGTCTGTCTACTGTAGCACCTGTCTGTCTGCTGTAGTACCTGTCTGTCTACTGTAGTACCTGTCTGTCTGCTGTAGTACCCGTCTGTCTGCTGTAGTACCTGTCTGTCTACTGTAGTACCTGTCTGTCTGCTGTAGTACATGTCTGTCTGCTGTAGTACCTGTCTGTCTGCTGTAGTACCTGTCTGTCTGCTGTAGTACCTGTCCTGTCGCTGTAGTACATGTCTGTCTGCTGTAGTACCTGTCTGTCTGCTGTAGTACCTGTCTGTCTGCTGTAGTACCTGTCTGTCTGCTGTAGTACATGTCTGTCTACTGTAGTACCTGTCTGTCTACTGTAGCACCTGTCTGTCTACTGTAGTACCTGTCTGTCTGCTGTAGTACCTGTCTGTCTACTGTAGTACCAGTCTGTCTGCTGTAGTATCTGGAGGTCTGCTGTAGTACCTGTCTGTCTACTGTAGCACCTGTCTGTCTACTGTAGTACCTGTCTGTCTGCTGTAGTACCTGTCTGTCTACTGTAGTACCTGTCTGTCTACTGTAGTACCTGTCTGTCGACTGTAGTACCTGTCTGGTCTGCTGTAGTACATGTCTGTCTACTGTAGTACCTGTCTGTCTGCTGTAGTACCTGTCCTGTCTGCTGTAGTACCTGTCTGTCTGCTGTAGTACCTGTCTGTCTGCTGTAGTACCTGTCTGTCTACTGTAGTACCTCTCTGTCTACTGTAGTACCTGTCTGTCTGCTGTAGCACCTGTCTGTCTGCTGTAGTACCTGGAGGTCTGCTGTAGTACCTGTCTGTCTGCTGTAGTACCTGCCTGTCTACTGTAGTACCTGTCTGTCTACTGTAGCACCTATCTGTCTGCTGTAGTACCCGTCTGTCTGCTGTAGTACCTGTCTGTCTACTGTAGTACCTGTCTGTATGCTGTAGGACCTGTCTGTCTACTGTAGTACCTGTCTGTCTGCTGTAGTACCTGTCTGTCTGCTGTAGTACCTGTCTGTCTACTGTAGTACCTGTCTGTCTACTGTGGTACCTGTCTGTCTACTGTAGTACCTGTCTGTCTACTGTAGTACCTGGAGGTCTTCTATAGTACCTGTCTACTGTAGTACCTGTCTGTCTGCTGTAGTACCTGTCTGTCTGCTGTAGTACCTGTCTGTCTACTGTAGTACCTGTCTGTCTACTGTAGTACCTGTCTGTCTGCTGTAGCAGCTGTCTGTCTACTGTAGTACCTGTCTGTCTACTGTAGCACCTGTCTGTCTGCTGTAGTACCTGTCTGTCTACTGTAGTACCTGTATGTCTACTGCAGTACCTGTCTACTGTAGTACCTGTCTGTCTGCTGTAGTACCTGCCTGTCTACTGTAGTACCCGTCTGTCTGCTGTAGTACCTGTCTGTCTGCTGTAGTACCTGTCTGTCTACTGTAGCACCTGTCTGTCTACTGTAGCACCTGTCTGTCTGCTGTAGTACCTGTCTGTCTACTGTAGCACCTGTCTGTCTGCTGTAGTACCTGTCTGTCTACTGTAGCACCTGTCTGTCTGCTGTAGTACCTGTCTGTCTGCTGTAGTACCTGTCTGTCTGCTGTAGTACCTGTCTGTCTACTGTAGCACCTGTCTGTCTGCTGTAGTACCTGTCTGTCTACTGTAGTACCTGTCTGTCTGCTGTAGTACCCGTCTGTCTGCTGTAGTACCTGTCTGTCTACTGTAGCACCTGTCTGTCTACTGTAGCACCTGTCTGTCTGCTGTAGTACCTGTCTGTCTACTGTAGCACCTGTCTGTCTGCTGTAGTACCTGTCTGTCTACTGTAGCACCTGTCTGTCTGCTGTAGTACCTGTCTGTCTGCTGTAGTACCTGTCTGTCTGCTCTAGTACCTGTCTGTCTACTGTAGCACCTGTCTGTCTGCTGTAGTACCTGTCTGTCTACTGTAGTACCTGTCTGTCTGCTGTAGTACCTGTCTGTCTACTGTAGTACCTGTCTGTCTACTGTAGTACCTGTCTGTCTGCTGTAGCAGCTGTCTGTCTACTGTAGTACCTGTCTGTCTGCTGTAGTACCTGTCTACTGTAGTACCTGTCTGTCTACTGCAGTACCTGTCTACTGTAGTACCTGTCTGTCTGCTGTAGTACCTGCCTGTCTACTGTAGTACCTGTCTGTCTGCTGTAGTACCTGTCTGTCTGCTGTAGTACCTGTCTGTCTACTGTAGCTCCTGTCTGTCTACTGTAGCACCTGTCTGTCTGCTGTAGTACCTGTCTGTCTACTGTAGCACCTGTCTGTCTGCTGTAGTACCTGTCTGTCTACTGTAGCACCTGTCTGCTGTAGTACCCGTCTGTCTGCTGTAGTACCCTGTCTGTCTGCTATAGTACCTGTCTGTCTGCTGTAGTACCTGTCTGTCTACTGTAGCACCTGTCTGTCTGCTGTAGTACCTGTCTGTCTACTGTAGTACCTGTCTGTCTGCTGTAGTACCCATCTGTCTGCTGTAGTACCTGTCTGTCTACTGTGGTACATGTCTGTCTGCTGTAGTACCTGTCTGTCTGCTGTAGTACCTGTCTGTCTGCTGTAGTACCTGTCCTGTCTGCTGTAGTACCCTGTCTGTCTGCTGTAGTACCTGTCTGTCTGCTGTAGTACCTGTCTGTCTGCTGTAGTACCTGTCTGTCTGCTGTAGTACCTGTCTGTCTACTGTAGCACCTGTCTGTCTGCTGTAGTACCTGTCTGTCTGCTGTAGTACCTGTCTGTCTACTGTAGTACCTGTCTGTCTGCTGTAGTACCTGTCTGTCTACTGTAGTACCTGTCTGTCTACTGTAGTACCTGTCTGTCTACTGTAGTACCTGTCTGTCTGCTGTAGTACATGTCTGTCTACTGTAGTACCTGTCTGTCTGCTGTAGTACCTGTCTGTCTGCTGTAGTACCTGTCTGTCTGCTGTAGTACCTGTCTGTCTGCTGTAGTACCTGTCTGTCTACTGTAGTACCTGTCTGTCTGCTGTAGCACCTGTCTGTCTGCTGTAGTACCTGGAGGTCTGCTGTAGTACCTGTCTGTCTGCTGTAGTACCTGTCTGTCTACTGTAGTACCTGTCTGTCTACTGTAGCACCTGTCTGCTGTAGTACCCCGTCTGTCTGCTGTAGTACCTGTCCTGTCTGCTGTAGGACCTGTCTGTCTACTGTAGTACCTGTCTGTCTACTGTAGTACCTGTCTGTCTGCTGTAGTACCTGTCTGTCTACTGTAGTACCTGTCTGTCTACTGTAGTACCTGTCTGTCTACTGTAGTACCTGTCTGTCTGCTGTAGTACCTTGTCTGTCTACTGTAGTACCTGTCTGTCTACTGTAGTACCTGACTGTCTGCTGTAGTACCTGTCTACTGTAGTGCCTGTCTGTCTACTGTAGTACCTGTCTGTCTACTGTAGTACCTGTCTGTCTGCTGTAGTACCTGTCTGTCTACTGTAGTACCTGTTTGTCTACTGTAGTACCTGTCTGTCTACTGTAGTACCTGTCAGTCTGCTGTAGTACCTGTCTGTCTACTGTATACCTGTCTGTCTGCTGTAGCACCTGTCTGTCTACTGCAGTACCTGTCTGTCTACTGTAGTACCTGTCTACTGTAGTACCTGACTGTCTGCTGTAGTACCTGTCTGTCTACTGTAGTACCTGTCTGTCTACTGTAGTACCTGTCTGTCTACTGTAGTACCTGTCTGTCTGCTGTAGTACCTGTCTGTCTACTGTAGTACCTGTTTGTCTACTGTAGTACCTGTCTGTCTACTGTAGTACCTGTCAGTCTGCTGTAGTACCTGTCTGTCTACTGTAGTACCGTCTGTCTGCTGTAGCACCTGTCTGTCTACTGTAGTACCTGTCTGTCTACTGTAGTACCTGTCTGTCTACTGTAGTACCTGTCTGTCTGCTGTAGTACCTGTCTGTCTACTGTAGTACCTGTCTGTCTACTGTAGTACCTGTCTGTCTACTATAGTACCTGTCTGTCTACTGTAGCACCTGTCTGTCTACTCTATTACCTGTCTGTCTACTGTAGTACCTGTCTGTCTACTGTAGTACCTGTCTGTCTACTGTAGTACCTGTCTGTCTACTGTAGTACCTGTCTGTCTACTGTAGTACCTGTCAGTCTGCTGTAGTACTGTCTGTCTACTGTAGTACCTGTCTGTCTACTGTAGTACCTGTCTGTCTACTGTAGTACCTGTCTGTCTACTGTAGTACCTGTCTGTCTACTGTATTACCTGGAGTTTTTCTTGTCAACCATGTTTTTAGACAACAGTATGTTTGAATCATAGGCCTGTGATCTGGGTTTTAAAGGCAGAGGCAATAGAATGTAGACAGCATTAACAGGGTGCATCGTTTCAGTCTATGAGGTGACCAATGATAGGTTGCTCTCCTATTTGATAGAACAGGCGTATCTCCTAAGATTAGTGCACATTCCGTTAAGGGTTTCTTGGCCATTCCATGTTCATATATCCACCCACAGTAAATAGGCTGCAGAGTTTATCCAGACATATGTCTCTGTCTCTCTGTGTCCTGTAAACAATGAGGCGATGCTTCAGTTGAAATTAACATACGTGTTGGAGAAAGGCATGCTAGTTAAAGTGTTCATCAAAGATACATTGAAGTTCAGTTTAAATGGTTCAGTGATCAGTGAGGCTCATCCGTTAATATATGAGGACTGTAGTTGGTAATATGATGCTGAACCCCTCTACACCCTTACAGTTAATATATGAGGACTGTAGTTGGTATGACGATGCTGAACCCCTCTACAACCCTTTACAGTTTAATATATGAGGACTGTAGTTGGTAATACGATGCTGAACCCCTCTACAACCCTTTACAGTTATATATGAGGATTGTAGTTGGTAATACGATGCTGAACCCCTCTACAAACCCTTTACAGTTTAATATATGAGGACTGTAGTTGGGTAATACGATGCTGAACCCCTCTACAACCCTTTACAGTTAATATATGAGGACTGTAGTTGGTAATATGATGCTGACCCCTCTACAACCCTTTACAGTTTAATATATGAGGACTGTAGTTGGTAATACGATGCTGAACCCCTCTACAACCCTTTTACAGTTTAATATATGAGACTGTAGTTGGTAATACGATGCTGAACCCTCTACAACCCTTTACAGTTTAATATATGAGACTGTAGTTGGTATATGATGCTGAACCCCTCTGCAACCCTGTACAGTTTAATCATATGAAGGACGGTAGTTGGTAATACGATGCTGAAACCCCTCTTACAACCCCTTTACAGTTTAATATATGAGGACTGTAGTTGGTGATATGATGCTGAACCCCTCTACAACCCTTTACAGTTTAATATATGAGGACTGTAGTTGGTAATACGATGCTGAACCCCTCTACAACCCTTTACAGTTTAATATATGAGGACTGTAGTTGGTAATACGATGCTGAACCCCTCTACAACCCTTTACAGTTTAATATATGAGGACTGTAGTTGGTAATACGATGCTGAACCCCTCTACAACCCTTTACAGTTTAGAAACATGCCTGTGACCTAAATGACACCCTATTCCCTCTGAAGTGCACTACATTTGAGCAGAACCCTGTGCACTAAGCAGGGAATAGGGTGTCATTTGGGACGCAAATAGAGTTCCTTGTACAACTGATAAAAGATCTAAACATGGTCATTCCTAGGAATCGCTATGATGAGAAGAGGGCATTTACAGTTTGTCAAATATGATTAGGAAGGAGGGATGGAGAGACAGAGAGAGGGAGAGAGAGGGATGGAGAGAGAGAGGGAGAGAGAGGGAGAGAGAGACAGAGGGAGGGAGAGAGGGATGGAGAGACAGAGAGAGGGAGAAAGAGGGATGGAGAGGGAGAGAGAGGGAGAGAGAGGGAGCGAGAGAGAAAGAGGGATGGAGAGACAGAGAGAGGGAGAAAGAGGGATGGAGAGACAGAGAGAGGGAGAGAGAGGATGGAGAGAGAGAGAGAGAGAGAGGGAGAGAGAGGGAGAGAGAGAGAGAGAGGGAGAGAGAGACAGAGAGAGGGATGGAGAGACAGAGAGGGATGAGAGACAGAGAGGGATGGAGAGACAGAGAGAGGGGAGAGAGAAAGAGAGAGGGATGGAGAGACAGAGAGGGAGAGAGAGAGAGAGAGAGGGAGAGAGACAGAGGAGAGAGAGAGAGAGAGAGAGAGAGAGAGAGAGAGAGAGAGGGGCAGAGACTGTAGTCATTTACAGTGGTAAAGGTTCCCATTGCTATGCTAATTCCCTCTTGCAGCAGAGACCTACTCCTGTTAAGGTGGACAGCCATGGAAGTGTGGTTGGGGTGTGGGGTGGAGGGGGGGAGGGGGGTCTCATCAGGGGGCTTTCAGCCTTTAGAGGCAACATGATGTATGAGACAGCGTCTCCTTAGGACCCCGAGGAGAACACGACAGCCTGGGTGATGTGGGAGAAAACTCTGTCCCTGTAATGGAGACGGATGGCCTCGTCCTGTCCAACTGTTATTGTCACCAACCAAGATGGAGCTAGCCCCTCGTATGAGACCACCTCATCCCCTGGCGGGTAGCGTCTGGTCGGCCTCGCTGTCCCGACACCAGCCTTCCATCCCGGGTTCAGTTAGTGACACCACAGTGACGGGAGCCTTCCATCCTGGGACTGGAGCCTCTCAGGCCCTTGTTGGCCTGTCAGTCTGGAAGCAGGGCAGTGACAGTCCTCAGAATCCTCTCTGTCAGCCAGAAGCATTCCTGGCATAGCCCCACTACAGTGACAGTGTGTTGATATCCTGTGTGTTCCAGGTGTGAGCTGCTGTAACAGGGTGGAGGACAGAGGATGACTTGACATCTCCTTTAAGTAATGTAAATTTATTGCATTTATCAAGCTTTTGTATAGCTTGTGATTGCTAACCTCGAAGTATCATTTTAGTTTGACACTTGAAAATACCTATAAATGGCAGCATAGTCCAGTTCTGCTGCTTTCCTGAGGTTCATAGTTAAAACATTACAACATCACATTCGGTCAATTTCAAATTCATAATATATTTTCTTGAACGTTAAGGACTTCTTCAACGATGAGCGTCATTAGCCAGTTGGCAGCCACACAACGATGAGCGTCATTAGCCAGTTGGCAGCCACACAACGATGAGCGTCATTAGCCAGTTGGCAGCCACAAACGATGAGCGTCATTAGCCAGTTGGCAGCCACACAACGATGAGCGTCATTAGCCAGTTGGCAGCCACACAACGATGAGCGTCATTAGCCAGTTGGCAGCCACACAACGATGAGCGACATTAGCCAGTTGGCAGCCACACAACGATGAGCGTCATTAGCCAGTTGGCAGCCACACAACGATGAGCGTCATTAGCCAGTTGGCAGCCACACAACGATGAGCGTCATTAGCCAGTTGGCAGCCACACAACGATGAGCGTCATTAGCCAGTTGGCAGCCACAAACGATGAGCGTCATTAGCCAGTTGGCAGCCACACAACGGTGAGCGTCATTAGCCAGTTGGCAGCCACACAACGGTGAGCGTCATTAGCCAGTTGGCAGCCACACAACGATGAGCCTCATTAGCCAGTTGGCAGCCACACAACGATGAGCCTCATTAGCCAGTTGGCAGCCACACAACGATGAGCGTCATTAGCTAGTTGGCAGCCAACAACGATGAGCCTCATTAGCCAGTTGGCAGCCACACAACGATGAGCGTCATTAGCCAGTTGGCAGCCACACAACGATGAGCGTCATTAGCCAGTTGGCAGCCACACAACGATGAGCGTCATTAGCCAGTTGGCAGCCACACAACGATGAGCGTCATTAGCCAGTTGGCAGCAAAAACAGATTTCCCTGAAGATGATGCATCACTGTCTGTCATAACTGTCTGTCTGTCATCACTGTCTGTCTGTCTGTCTGCCTATCT
>NW_022262754.1:0-7500 GCF_002021735.2 Oncorhynchus kisutch
TCCCTGTGCCCCCTACACCCTCTCCCTCTTCCCCTAGAGGATGATAGCTCTAACGGGGGCCCTCTCCCCTCTTCCCCTAGAGGATGATAGCTCTAACAGGGGGCCCTCTCCCTCTTCCCTAGAGGATGATAGCTCTAACAGGGGGCCTCTCCCTCTTCCCCTAGAGGATGATAGCTCTAACAGGGGGCCCTCTCCCTCTTCCCTAGAGGATGATAGCTCTAACAGGGGGCCCTCTCCCTCTTTCCCTAGAGGATGATAGCTCTAAACAGGGGCCCTCTCCCTCTTTCCCCTAGAGGATGATAGCTCTAACAGGGGGCCCTCTCCCTCTTCCCCTAGATGATGATAGCTCTAACAGGGGCCCTCTCCCTCCTCTCCCCTAGAGGATGATAGCTCTAACTAGGGGGCCCTCTCCCTCTTCTCCTAGAGGATGATAGCTCTAACAGGGGGCCCTCTCCCTCTTCCCCTAGAGGATGATAGCTCTAACAGGGGCCCTCTCCCTCTTCCCCTAGATGATGATAGCTCTACAGGGGGGGCCCTCTCCCTCCTCCCCTAGAGGATGATAGCTCTAACAGGGGGCCCTCTCCCTCTTCCCCTAGATGATGATAGCTCTAACAGGGGGGCCCTCTCCCTCCTCCCCTAGAGGATGATAGCTCTAACAGGGGGCCTCTCCCTCTTCCCCTAGAGGAATGAATAGCTCTAACAGGGGGCCCTCTCCCTCTTTCCCCTAGAGGATATAGCTCTAACAGGGGGCCCTCTCCCTCTTTCTCCTAGAGGATGATAGCTCTAACAGGGGCCCTCTCTCCCTCTTCCCCTAGAGGATGATAGCTCTAACAGGGGGCCCTCTCCCTCTTCCCCTAGAGGATGATAGCTCTAACAGGGGGCCCTCTCCCCTCGTCCCCTAGAGGATGATAGCTCTAACAGGGGGCCCTCTTCCCCTAGAGGATGATAGCTCTCTCGAACAGGGGGCCCTCTTCCCCTAGAGGATGATAGCTCTAACAGGGGGCCCTCTCCCTCTTCCCCTAGAGGATGATAGCTCTAACAGGGGGCCCTCTCCCTCTTCCCCTAGATGATGATAGCTCTAACAGGGGGCCCTCTCCCTCTTCCCCTAGATGATGATAGCTCTAACAGGGGGCCCTCTCCCTCCTCCCCTAGAGGATGATAGCTCTAACAGGGGGCCCTCTCCCTCTTCCCCTAGAGGATGATAGCTCTAACAGGGGGCCCTCTCCCTCTTCCCCTAGAGGTTGATAGCTCTAACAGGGGGCCCTCTCCCTCTTCCCCTAGAGGATGATAGCTCTAACAGCCCCCCCCCTCATCCCCTAGAGGATGATAGCTCTAACAGCCCCCCCCCTCATCCCCTAGAGGATGATAGCTCTAACAGCCCCCCCCCTCTTCCCCTAGAGGATGATAGCTCTAACAGCCCCCCCCCTCATCCCCTAGAGGAGTGATAGCTCTAACAGCCCCCCCCCCTCATCCCCTAGAGGATGATAGCTCTAACAGCCCCCCCCCTCATCCCCTAGAGGATGATAGCTCTAACAGGGCCCCCCCCCATCCCCTAGAGGATATAGCTCTAACAGCCCCCCCCCCCCCCCTCACCCCCCTAGAGGATATAGCTCTAACATCCCCCCCTCATGCCCTAGAGGATGATAGCTCTAACAGGCCCCCCCCCTCATCCCCTAGAGGATGATAGCTCTAACAGGGCCCCCCCCCTCATCCCCTAGAGGATGATAGCTCTAACAGGGCCCCCCCCCTCATCCCCTAGAGGATGATAGCTCTAACAGGGCCCCCCCCCTCATCCCCTAGAGGATGATAGCTCTAACAGGCCCCCCCCCCCTCATCCCCTAGAGGATGATAGCTCTAACAGGCCCCCCCCCTCATCCCCTAGAGGATGATAGCTCTAACAGGGCCCCCCCCCTCATCCCCTAGAGGATGATAGCTCTAACAGGGCCCCCCCCTCATCCCCTAGAGGATGATAGCTCTAACAGGCCCCCCCCCTCATCCCCTAGAGGATGATAGCTCTAACAGGGCCCCCCCCCCTCATCCCCTAAAGGATGATAGCTCTAACAGGGCCCCCCCCCCTCATCCCCTAGAGGATGATAGCTCTAACAGGGCCCCCCCCCTCATCCCCTAGAGGATGATAGCTCTAACAGGCCCCCCCCCCCCCCTCATCCCCTAAAGGATGATAGCTCTAACAGGGCCCCCCCCCTCATCCCCTAGAGGATGATAGCTCTAACAGGGCCCCCCCCCCCTCATCCCCTAGAGGATGATAGCTCTAACAGGGCCCCCCCCTCATCCCCTAGAGGATGATAGCTCTAACAGGCTGAATATGATTTGGATTATAATGTTCCAGTCTTTTCATTTTCTCTCTTCATAATTGCATCTGGTGTCTAAGGAGGCTGAAAGTTCATTTACTAAACTTAACAAATGAAACAACACCCCCTTCCCCCCTGAACCCCCCCCCCTATATGCCAAAAGTGCCGGCTGATTTTAAACACTCGAGCGGAGTCCTGACATAGAGATAGGTGACTTAGATAGTATTTCCATGCACTCTGGTCCACTCCCTTAATTGCTCTCATGAAAGCCCAATCTGGAGTCCTTCATGCAGAGCTGGGGTTATTTCTATTACAAATGGCTGTCTGAGGGAGATGAGCGGACTGGAAATTAAATTATGCGACCAACTAGGGATAGACAGACACAAATGCACACGCACACACACACACACACACACCAGTCCCAGAGAGCAGTCAAATGACTCTGTCCGAAGCAGAATGCTCTTTCCATGTTGTGACATTTCAGTTGTTATTGATTATCAGAGATGGACCAAACAGTCTAAAACACATCTAATTGCTGCTGAGACACACACACACACACACACACACACACACACACACACACACACACACACACACACACACACACACACACACACACACACACACACACACACACACACACACACACAACACACATACCACACAACACACATACCACACAACACACACACACACACAACACACACACATAACAACACACAAACAACACACACACACACATAACAAACACACACATACAACACACACACACATACAACACACACACATACAACAAACACATGTACAACAAACACACATACAACCAACACACAACACATACATACAACACACATACAACACACATGCAACACACACACACAACACACACACAACACACACAACACAACACACACAACACGCACAACACAACACACACAACACGCACAACACAACACACACAACACGCACAACACAACACACACAACACACACAACACAACACACACATACAACACACACACAACACACACACACAACACACACCTACACACAACACACACACAACACGCACATTCTTCACACACATACAACACACACACACACACACTTTCAACACACACATACAACACACACATTCAACACACACACACACAACACACACATACAACACACACATACAACATGCACAACACACACACATAAAACACACACACAACACACACACATAACACAACACACACATACAACACACACACACACACACACACAACACACACACAACACACACACATATACGATACCCAGAAACTCTCAGTTTTATCTGGGTGAGATCTCGTCTCTTTTATCTTGGTCACAGAGGACCAAAAAGCAGAGTGTCATAACAGAGCCAGAGAGAGGTAACAGATGGACCTGGGAAAAATACTAGATGCAAATGTTATAATCATCATGATCATGAGGTCCTGTGTGGCTCAGTCGGTAGAGCATGGTGCTTGGAGCTTGGCCCTCGGCGCTTGGTGCTTGGGGCCTGGCGCTTGGTGCTTGGTGCTTGGAGCTCGGCGCTCGGGGCTCGGCACTTGGTGCTTGGGGCTTGGACTTTGGACCTTGGGGCTTGGACCTTGGAGCTTGGGGCTTGGACTTTGGACCTTGGAGCTTGGGGCTTGGGGCTTGGACCTTGGAGCTTGGGGCTTGGACCTTGGAGCTTGGACCTTGGAGCTTGGGGCTTGGACCTTGGAGCTTGGGACTTGGACCTTGTAGCTTGGGGCTTGGGGCTTGGACCTTGGAGCTTGGGGCTTGGACCTTGGAGCTTGGGGCTTGGGGCTTGGACCTTGGAGCTTGGGCCTTGGGGCTTGGACCTTGGAGCTTGGGGCTTGGGGCTTGGACCTTGGAGCTTGGAGCTTGTACCTTGGGGCTTGGGGCTTGGACCTTGGAGCTTGGGGCTTGGGGCTTGGACCTTGGAGCTTGGAGCTTGGGGCTTGGGGCTTGGACCTTGGAGCTTGGAGCTTGGGGCTTGGAGCTTAGAGCTTGGGGCTTGGTGCTTGGAGCTTGGTGCTTGGAGCTTGGAGCTTGGTGCCAAATGTTGTTGGTGGTGATTCCCGCTGGGGTCACACCCACACGTAAAATATATGAGGTGTTTAGGATAAAAGTGTCTGCTAAATGGAACATATGATTATTTGTCATCGAGGAGATGTTTCAACAGTCTGATCAGAATGTGGTAGGAAGATGAGGTATTTAGCAGTGACAGTAGTGACATCACCTTTAGGACTGTTCATTAGTTCAAATAACTGTTTTCTGATTGGCGTTTCGACTAAGGCCCCCTTTGACTCCTAGTGTGGGGTCCGAGATGTACTTTCTGGACCTCCCCAGCCTCCTTACCACCTCAGAGAAAGACTGGATCCCAAATCCCTCCCCCTTCCCCTTGGCCCCTCCCCCTATTTACGTGTTCACACTCACTTCCTCCTTTTGCACAAGTGTCCCAAATGCAGGTAAAACTATAAAGGGTGTAGGGGCTAATTAACCCCACCGGTAGTCTCTTCTACTGAGCCTGCAATGCTGCCAGCTTCAGAGAGAAGTGGAATCCCATAAGGCACTGCGTTATTATTTTTTACTTTGCGCAATTTCACACAAAATAATAGAGAGGCTTTTTGGAATGAAATGACACGTGTGTTTGTTTATGTTCCGATGTCCTGTCTTGACACGTATAAAAGATGACATCATACTCTACTGCTAACTGTTATATTTTGACACGTATAAAAGATGACATCATGCTAACTGTTATATTTTGACACGTATAAAAGATGACATCATACTCTACTGCTAACTATTATATTTTGACACGTATAAAAGATGACATCATGCTAACTGTTATATTTTGACACGTATAAAAGATGACGTCATGCTAACTGTTATATTTTGACACGTATAAAAGATGACGTCATGCTAACTGTTATATTTTGACACGTATAAAAGATGACATCATGCTAACTGTTATATTTTGACACGTATAAAAGATGACATCATGCTAACTGTTATATTTTGACACGTAATAAAGATGACATCATGCTAACTGTTATATTTTGTTAAACACCAGGGGGGGGGGGGTTGTTCATTTTAATTTCTTGCTTGTTTTGTTATTTAAATGTGGAACATGAATTGCACCATTCAAGTCCGGAGTGTTGGTGCTTTCAAGACAACTGGGAACTCTGGGGGGGGGGGGGGGGGGGGGGGGAAGAGGTCAAATCGTGCCGTCAGTGAAAGCCTCAGAAAGCTCTAGAAGAGCTCTAGAAGAGCTTGGAATTCAAAAGAGTTGGTTGACCATTAAAAAATATAAAAAATCTAATTCAGAGCTAGTTTTTTTCACAGTTCTCAGTTGTCTTGAACTAACTGAAGTCAGACGTCGGAGATTTCCGAGTTCCCAGTTGTTTTGAATGCGGCATGAGTACCGAAGTTGATGGGTTTTATTGATCCCCTCGCCACTCTGGAAGTCACCCTCTGAGTTTCGTCAGCAACACGTGACAACAGAGGGCCCTCTGAGAGAGTTGGTAGGGGGCAAGGCGGTGGTTTGGGATTCACAAAGAGAGACAGAGTAGGAAGAGGAGAGTGCCTGCAGAACTTCCCTGTTTGGCTCCACCCCTCTCATGTCTGGTGGTTTTTGATTGGACAAACTAACCTCTCCACAGACAGACAGGGTTGGTGTCTAGATGGTGCCTGCATGTCAACTTGCACTAATATGGATGTTTGTTTTGTTTGTGTTTGTTTGTGTTTGCATCCTTTGCAGTGTTGTTTACCAGGATGGATTTTATGGTGCAGATATTTATGTAAGTATTATTACCAGTGAATGACGTAGAGGACCGTAACAGAGATAGATGTGTTTCTACTTACCACTCAGGACACATGACATTCACATGTGCCTGTATTCATGTTGGTTGGTTGTATGCTGAGCCAGGTATTAAGAGAGTTGCAGAGCCATATATTTAGAGAGTTACTGAGCCAGGTATTTAGAGAGTTGCAGAGCCATATATTTAGAGAGTTACTGAGCCAGGTATTTAGAGAGTTGCAGAGCCAGGTATTTAGAGAGTTGCAGAGCCATATATTTAGAGAGTTGCAGAGTCAGGTATTTAGAGAGTTGCAGAGTCAGGTATTTAGAGAGTTGCAGAGCCATATATTTAGAGAGTTACTGAGCCAGGTATTTAGAGAGTTGCAGAGTCAGGTATTTAGAGAGTTGCAGAGTCAGGTATTTAGAGAGTTGCAGAGTCAGGTATTTAGAGAGTTGCAGAGCCAGGTATTTAGAGAGTTGCAGAGCCAGGTATTTAGAGAGTTGCAGAGCCAGGTATTTAGAGAGTTGCAGAGCCATATATTTAGAGAGTTGCAGAGTCAGGTATTTAGAGAGTTGCAGAGTCAGGTATTTCGAGAGTTGCACAGTCAGGTATTTAGAGAGTTGCAGAGTCAGGTATTTAGAGAGATGCAGAGTCAGGTATTTAGAGAGTTGCAGAGTCAGGTATTTAGAGAGTTGCAGAGCCAGGTATTTAGAGAGTTGCAGAGCCATATATTTAGAGAGTTGCAGAGCCATATATTTAGAGAGTTGCAGAGCCAGGCATTTAGAGAGTTGCAGAGCCATGTATTTAGAGAGCTGGGAATTTGAGGTTTCTGCATTATGAATAATCTATCGCTCCCCAGCAACATTACGTGGGGGATATTTAAACTATGCTATGTCACTGAATGTCTAATTAGAACAATATTCAACATTGCAAAAGTTGTCCCAACTCTCTAAAATGTCATATATGGTTTGGTTTGGTTTAATGTAGACAGCTCAATGTAATGTAAACACACCCAGCCATACCAATGTCTATAGACCTACATCAGCTCAATGTAACGTAACCACACCCAGCCATACCAATGTCTATAGACCTACATCAGCTCAATGTAATGTAACCACACCCAGCCATACCAGTGTCTATAGACCTACATCAGCTCAATGTAATGTAACCACACCCAGCCATACCAATGTCTATAGGCCTACATCAGCTCAATGTAATGTAAACACACCCAGCCATACCAATGTCTATAGGCCTACATCAGCTCAATGTAATGTAAACACACCCAGCCATACCAATGTCTATAGGCCTACATCAGCTCAATGTAATGTAAACACAACCAACCACAGGCAGTTGGTGACACCTTAATTGGGGAGGAGG